>NC_045956.1:190988297-191106064 GCF_010909765.2 Amblyraja radiata | reverse complement strand
GGGGGGGCAGATAGAGGTGGGGGGGCAGAGAGAGGCAGGGAGGGGCGATCTTATAGATGTGTATAAAATCATGAGAGGAATAGATCGGGTAGATGCACAGAGTCTTTTACCCAGAGTAGGGGATCGAGGACCAGAGGACATTGGTTCAAGGTGAAGGGGGAAAGATTTAATAGGAACTTAGACAATAGACAATAGGTGCATGAGTAGGCCATTTGGCCCTTTGAGGCAGCACCGCCATTCATGGCTGATCATGCTTAGGGGCAGCCTTTTCACATCGAAGGTGGTGGGTGTATGGAATGAGCTGCCAGAGGAGGTAGTTGAGACTGGGACTAGAACAACATTTAAAAGACACTTGGACAGTATTATGGACAGAATGTTTGGAGGGATACTTTGACTGGAAGCATGAAACACTAGCTTTTGTCACGTGATAAAAATAATCTAAACCAAACTAAACTAGTTGAAGCCAGGTGTGACTAGTGTAGCTGGGACATGTTGGCTGGTGTGGGCAAGTTGGGCTGAAGGGCCTGTTTCCACACTGTATCACTCTATGACTAGTGTAGATGGGACATTGTTGGCCGGTGTGGGCAAGTTGGGCTGAAGGGCCTGTTTCCACACTGTATCACTCTATGACTAGTGTAGCTGGGACATTGTTGGCCGGTGTGGGCAAGTTGGGCCAAAGGGCCTGTTTCCACACTGTATGACTAGTGTAGCTGGGACATTGTTGGCCGGTGTGGGCAAGTTGGGCTGAAGGGCCTGTTTCCACAGTAAAACACTGTAACTCTATGACTCTAAACCCAACTAAACTAAACTAAACGCAGGCAGTTGGGACTAGTGAACAAGATGACACAGTTTGCTACTTACAACACCACAGCACTTTCAAAACAGATGTCAGTCACGGTGTGATCCACAATCACCATCTCTGTGTCGTAAATGTCACAGCCCACCTGCATCAGACCGAACACAGCGTAGCGATGTCCATCTGTGTACACACCAGTATACAACATGTGAGTATACAGCACCAGTGTACAGCACCAGTGTACAACGTGAGTACAAGTGACTTAACATGCCAGTGGACAACACAAGTGTATGTCGTATGTGTACTACGCAAGTGTGCATTGTGAGTCTGTAATGCTAGTGTACAACATGAGCATGCAACGGGGGGGGGGGGGGTGATGCCAGCACCATCACCTCCCCTCCCCCACCCGCACCCCCACTCCCCCCACTATACCCCCCCCACTCTATCCCCAGCCCCACCCCCCCCACTCCCCCCCAGCACCCCCACTCCACCCAGCACACCCACACTCTTCCCCCCAACTCCCCCCCAACCCACCCTCCCCCAGCACACCCACTCCCCCCTCCACCTTCCTCACACATCACCACCGACACCCCCCTTCCCCCGCCCCCCCGTCCCACCCACCTCCTTTGTTTTGGAAGTAATCCGTGTCTTTCCACATCAAAGGAATTCGGAGATCTGTTGATGAGAACAAAGACTGGTGTTACACCTGGCCCTGTCCACACCTGGCCCTGTTACACCTGGCCCTGTCCACACCTTGCCCTGTCCACGCCTGGCCCTGTCCACGCCTGGCCCTGTCCACGCCTGGCCCTGTCCACGCCTGGCCCTGTCCACGCCTGGCCCTGTCCACGCCTGGCCCTGTCCACGCCTGGCCCTGTTACGCCTGGCCCTGTTACGCCTGGCCCTGTCCACACCTGGCCCTGTCCACACCTGGCCCTGTTACACCTGGCCCTGTTACACCTGGCCCTGTTACACCTGGCCCTGTCCACGCCTGGCCCTGTCCACGCTTGGCCCTGTCCACGCCTGGCCCTGTCCACGCCTGGCCCTGTCCACGCCTGGCCCTGTCCACGCCTGGCCCTGTCCACGCCTGGCCCTGTCCACGCCTGGCCCTGTCCACGCCTGGCCCTGTCCACGCCTGGCCCTGTCCACGCCTGGCCCTGTCACGCCTGGCCCTGTCACGCCTGGCCCTGTCCACACCTGGCCCTGTCCACACCTGGCCCTGTCCACACCTGGCCCTGTTACGCCTGGCCCTGTTACGCCTGGCCCTGTTACGCCTGGCCCTGTTACGCCTGGCCCTGTTATGCCTGGCCCTGTCCACACCTGGCCCTGTCCACGCCTGGCCCTGTCCACGCCTGGCCCTGTCCACGCCTGGCCCTGTCCACGCCTGGCCCTGTCCGCACCTGGCCCTGTCCGCACCTGGCCCTGTCCACACCTGGCCCTGTCCACACCTGACCCTGTCCACACCTGGCCCTGTCCACACCTGGCCCTGTCTACACCTGGCCCTGTTACACCTGAACATCTACATCGGACAGTAGAGATCGTATGGGCAGGTTGATTCACCGCCTGCTTCTGCAACAAGCCAACAACAAAGGAGTCGACAGAGATGGTCAACACTGCCCGGCTCATCACACCAATGGAATGTCATTGAGACGTGTGAGGTGTTGCACTCTGGGGGCACTACCATGGGCAGGACCTACACAGTAAATGGTAGAGCAGAGGGATCTAGGAGTACAGGTGCATGGTTCCTTGAAGGTCGAGTCGCAGGTAGATAAGGTGGTCAAAAAGGCTTTTGGTACTTTGACCTTCATCAGTCAGAGTATTGAGTATAGATGTTGGGAGGTCATGTTGCAGTTGTATAAGACGCTGGTATAAGGCCGCATTTAGAATATTGTGTTCAGTTCTGGGCACCATGTTATAGGAAAGATATTGTCAAGCTTGAAAGGGTTCAGAGAAGATTTACGAGGATGTTGCCAGGACTAGAGGGAGTGAGCTATAGGGAGAGGTTGAGTAGGCTGGGTCTCTATTCCATGGAGCGCAGGAGGATGAGGGGAGATCTTATAGAGGTGTATAAAATCATGAGAGGAATAGATTGCGCAGACTCTTGCCCAGAGTAGGGGAATCAAGGACCAGAGGACATGGGTTCAAGGACATGAAGGGGTTTCATCCCAATCTGACTGAGATCACCGACTGACACGGGGGATGTTGAACAGGACACAAAACCACAGCACAGCTGGAAGGGTCTACCTGCATCAGGTAACGTCTCCCCCACCTGCACCAGGTAACATCTCCCACATCCTGACCCCCCCCCCCCCCCCCCCACTGGTGACCAGGTGACATCTCCCCCACCCTGACCGCCCCCACACTGGTGGTCCTCCGGGCTCTAAGTCCCCTCCCTACACCCTCTGCTGCCAGCAGTGTGTGGATGGGTACAGCTGCCCCTTTGCTGATGATGCCAGTGTGCTGGCAAACCTGGTGCCATGGGATAGCTCTGCCCCAGGGTGCTGGTGTCCCCAGGGTGCTGGTGTCCCCAGGGCGCTGGTGTCCCCAGGGCGCTGGTGTCCCCAGGGTGCTGGTGTCCCCAGGGTGCTGGTGTACCCAGGGTGCTGGTGCCCTCTGTTCCTACCTGAGACACTGACCGTCCCCTTGCATGGTAGGCGATCGTCGAGGAGAGCTGCATCTGAGGACCTGCAGAGAAGCAAGCAACACAATGCTGTAGTCAGTCCCTGCCTCAGCACCACGCACACAGCATCGCTCACGCACGCACACACACACACACGCAGGCACATACACGCTCACGCACGCACACGCACACACGCAGGCACATACACGCTCACGCACGCACACACACACACACACACGCAGGCACACACACGCACGCACACACGCACGCACACACGCACACACGCACACACACATACGCACACACGCACACCCACATACAGGCACACACACGTACACACGCGCGCACACACATGCACACCACCCACACCACCCACACACACCACACACACCACCCACACACACCACACACACACCACCCACACACAGCACCCACACACACCACACACACCACCCACACCACCCACACACAGCACCCACACACAGCACCCACACACAGCACCCACACACAGCACCCACACACAGCACCCACACACACCACACACACCACCCACACCACCCACACACACCACCCACACACAGCACCCACACACACCACACACACACCACCCACACACACCACACACACCACCCACACACACACATACACACACACGCACACACAACACCTGCCCCAGCACCCCGTAGGACATTCTTGCTATTGAGGGAGTGCAGCGTAGGTTTACAAGATTAATTCCCGGGATGGCGGGACTGTCACATGCTGAGAGAATGGAGCAGCTGGGCTTGTATACTCCGGTTTAGAAGGATGAGAGGCTATCTTATTGAAACATATAAGATTCTTAACAAGCTAGAGGCAGGAAACATGTTCCCGATGTTGGGGGAGTCCAGAACCAGGGGCCACAGTTTAAGAATAAGGAGTAAGCCATTTAGAACGGAGATGAGGAAACACGGAGAGTTGTGAGTCTGTGGAATTCTCTGCCTCAGAGGGCGATGGAGGCCGGTTCTCTAGATACTTTCAAGAGACCATTAGATAGGGCTCTTAAAGATAGCGGAGTCAGGGGATATGGGATATAGAGGGATCTTTCTCCCTCTCACTGGTCTGCACGGTGGCTCAGCGATATAGTCACTGCCTCACAGCGCCAGAGACCCGGGTTGGATCCTGACTACGGGTGTTGGTGCAGGCAGATACAACAGTGCCGTTTAGAAGCCCTTTGTAACAACACATTGACATGCAGGTAATGGAGGGATGTGGATAGGTGGTGGTGTTGGCATCATGTCTTGTGCAAGCACTGTCACTGTGGGCCAAAGGGCCTGCTCTATCAATCTCTCCCTGTCTGTAATGTACATCAAACCCACTCATTATCTTACTGTCTAGCCATCCGTGTTAAATGTCTTCAAGATACCCAGCACCTTTGTTATCTCAATATTGACAGGTCAGTGCAGCGCAGGGAGAGGCCCTTCGGCCCTACTGTGCTGGACATGACACCAAGCCTAACCCTCCTCTGCCTGCCAGTGATCCACATCCCTGCACTCTTACATGCCGATTCAAATGCCTCTTAAACGCCACTATTCTGTTTGCCTCCGCCACCACCCACAGCAGCATGGTCCAGACCCCCACCCACCCACCCACCCACAGCAGCACGTTCCAGACCCCCACCCACCCACAGCAGCACGTTCCAGACCCCCACCCACCCACCCCCAGCAGCACGTTCCAGACCCCCACTTGCCCAGCCCCAGCAGCATGGTCCAGACCCCCACCCACCCACCCAGCCGCACGTTGCAGACACCCACCCACCCACAGCAGCACGTTCCAGACCATCACCCACCCACCCACAGCAGCATGTTCCAGACCCCCACCCACCCACCCAGCCCCAGCAGCATGGTCCAGACCCCCACCCACCCACCCAGCAGCACGTTCCAGACCCCCACCCACCCACCCACCCACAGCAGCATGTTCCAGACCCCCACCCACCCACCCAGCCCCAGCAGCACGTTCCAGACCCCCACCCACCCAGCCACAGCAGCACGTTCCAGACCCCCACCTACCCAGCCCCAGCAGCACGTTCCAGACCCCCACCCACCCACAGCAGCATGTTCCAGACCCCCACCCACCCAGCCCCAGCAGCATGTTCCAGACCCCCACCCACCCACCCAGCCCCAGCAGCACGTTCCAGACCCCCACCCACCCACCCACAGCAGCATGTTCCAGACCCCCACCCACCCACCCAGCCCCAGCAGCACGTTCCAGGCCCCCACCCACCCAGCCCCAGCAGCACGTTCCAGACCCCCACCCACCCAGCCCCAGCAGCACGTTCCAGGCCCCCAACACCATGTTGATTATCTGCCCTGCATATCTCAGTTAAACTTTGCACCTTAAAGTTGTGCCTTCAAGTCTCTGAGATCTCCATCCTTGGAGAAACGTTCTGAGTTTCTGACAATCTATACCACTCATAATGTTATCAACTTCTATCAAGTCTCCCCTCAACCTCTGTTCCAGAAAATGCAATGCAAGTCTGTCCACCCACTCCCTGTAGCTAATCCCCTCTAAACCAGGCATCAATCGATAAAGGACACACAGTGCTGGAGTTAGACAAAGATACTGGAGAAACTCAGTGGGTGAAGCAGCATCTATGGAGCAAAGGAATAGGTGACGATTCGGGTCGAGATCCTTCTTCAGACTGATGTGGGGGTGAGGCGGGGGGGCAGGAAGAAGAAAGGAAGAGGCAGAGACAGTGGGCTGTGGGAGAGCTGGGAACGGGAGGGGAAAGGGAGAAAGCAAGGACTACCTGAAATTGGAGAAGTCAATGTTCATACCGCTGGGGTGTAAACTACCCAAGCGAAATATGACTTGCTGTTCCTCCAATTTGTGGAGAAACTCACTCTGGCCATGGAAGGAGGCCCAGGATAGAAAGGTCGGATTTGGAATGGGAGGGGGAGTTGAAATGCTGGGCCACCGGGAGATCAGGTTGGTAAATGCGAACTGAGTGGATATGTTGGGCGAAGCGATCACCAAGCCTGCGCTTGGTTTCACCGATGTAGAGCAGTTGACACCGAGACCAGCGAATGCAATAGATCAGGTTGGAGGAGGAGCAGGTGAACCTGGATAGACGGCTTGGGTCCTTGAATGGAGTCGAGGGGGGAGGTAAAGGTTCACCTGCACCTCCACCAACCTTTGAGGAAGGACATCCTTGTGATTGAGGCAGTGCAGTGTAGGTTCACAAGATTGATCCCTGGGATGGCGGGACTGTCATATGAGGAAAGATTGAAAAGACTAGGCTTGTATTCACTGGAGTTTAGAAGGATGAGGGGGTATCTTATAGAAACATATAAAATTATAAAAGGACTGGACAAGCTAGATGCAGGAAAAATGTTCCCAATGTTGGGCGAGTCCAGAACCAGGGGCCACAGTCTTAGAATAAAGGGGAGGTCATTAAGACTGAGGTGAGAAAAAACTTTTTCATCCAGAGAGTTATGAATTTGTGGAATTTCCTCCCACAGAGGGCAGTGGAAGCCAAGTCACTGGATGGATTTAAGAGAGAGTTAGATAGAGCTCTAGGGGCTAGTGGATCAAGGGATATGGGGAGAAGGCAGGCACGGGTTATTGATAGGGGACGATCAGCCATGATCATAATGATAATTAAGGATAAGGGCGAAATCCTTTAGGACCGAGATGAGGAAAACATTTTTCACACAGAGAGTGGTGAATCATTGGAATTCTCTGCCACAGAAGGTAGTTGAGGCCAGTTTATTGGCTATATTTAAGAGGGAGTTAGATGTGGCCCTTGTGGCTAAAGGGATCAGGGGGTATGGAGAGAAGGCAGGTACAGGATACTGAGTTGGATGATCAGCCACTGGTTCTCCCTTATCCACTCTACTAGTTACATCCTCGAAACATTCTACAAGATTCGTCAGACATGATTTACCTTAATCCATGCTGAATTTGTCCAATGATTTCACCACTTTCCAAATGCGCTGCTATCCCATCTTTAATAACTGACTCTAGCAGTTTCCCCACTACCGATGTTAGACTAACTGGTCTGTAATTCCCCGTTTTCTCTCTCCCTCCCTTTTTAAAAAGTGGGGATATATTAGCTACCCTCCAATCCTCAGGAACTACTCCAGAATCTAAAGAGTTTTGAAAAACTATCACTAATGCATCCACTATTTCTGGGGCTACTTCCTTAAGTACTGGGATGCAGCCTATCTGGCCCTGGGGATTTATCGGCCTTTAATCCATTCAATTTACCTAACACCACTTCCCAGCTAACCTGGATTTCACTCAGTTCCTCCATCTCAATTGATCCCAGGTCCCCTGCTATTTCTGGCAGATTATTAATGTCTTCCTTAGTGAAGACAGAACCAAAGTGGTGGCGGCGCGACTCGTTGCAGCGGCTCCTACAGCCTGTCTGTCTTTTTTTTTTTTTTTGTCTAGTTAAATGTAGTGTTTGTGTTTTTTTAAGCTTGGTTTTAAATGTGTATATGGGGGGGGAGGGGGAAACCGTTTTAAATCTCTTCCCTGTTCGGGAGACCCGACCTTTTCCCTGTCGGGTCTCCGTTGTCGTTGGGGCCTAGCACCGTGGAGCGGCCTCCACCCTGAACGACCCGGGGGCTCGGGAGACTGCGGATCTGCGGACTACTCACCATCGTGGGGCTGGCCGGCCTCGGTGCGTGGGGAGCGGTGGTGACTCGCTGCTGCGACTCGACTCCTGGGGCTCGGAGGCTCCAGCAACGCAGCCGCAGGTCCGGTGGACTGGGACATCGGGAGCTCGCGGGTCCGGGGGGAGAGAGAGACCGCTTCCCGGAGCTCCCGCAACGCGACTTCTCCAGCCCGTGTCGCGGGGTTGGAACGACCCGGAGCGGGGTCATACATCGCCCGGCACGGCTTCATGGCCGTGGGACATTACAGCGCCCGCCGGGGGCTCTAACTTCGAGACTTCTAGACCGGGAGCGGGGCCGTAAATCGCCCGGCACGGCCTAAAATGGCCGTGGGACTTAGCATCACCCGCCTGGGGCTTGGACATCGGGAGAGAAATTGAGAGCAGGGGAGAGAAAAGACTTTGCCTTCCAACACAGTGGGTTCACTGTGATGGATGTTTGTGTGAACTTAATTGTGTGTATGTCTGTAGGACATTGTTTTTGTTTGTATGGCTGTGGAAACAAAATTTCGTTTGAGTCTCACTGGGGCTCAAATGACAATAAATTTGTATTGTATTGTAAGTAGTTATTCAATTAGTCTGCCATGTCCTTGTTCCCCATGCTCAATTCATCTGTTTCTGACTGCAAGGAACCTACATTTGTTTTAACTAATCTTTTTCTCTTCACATATCTATAAAAACGTTGGCAGTCAGTTTTTATGTTCCCTGCCAGTTTTCTTTCATAATCTATTTTTCCTTTCCTAATTAAGCCCTTTGTCCTCCTCTGCTGGACTCTGAATTTCTCCCAGTCCCCTGGTAGGCTGCATTTTCTGGCTAATTTGTATGCTTCATCTTTTGTTTTGATACTATCCCTGATTTCCCTTGTTATCCACGGATGCACTACCTTCCTTGATTTATTCTTTTGCCAAACTGGGATGAACAATTGTTGTAGTTCAGCCATGCAGGCTTTAAATGCCTTCCATTGCATATCCACCGTCAACCCTTTAAGAATCAATCGCCAGTCTATCTTGGCCAATTCACGTCTCATACCCTCAAAGTTACCTTTCTTTAAGTTCAGGACCCTTGTTTCTGAATTAACAATGTCACTCTCCATCCTAATGAAGAACTCAACCATATTATGGTCACTCTTGCCCAAGGGGCCACGCACAACAAAACTGCTAACTAACCCTTCCTCATTACTCAATACCCAGTCTAGAATAGCCTGCTCTCTCGTTGGTTCCTCTACATGTTGGTTTAGAAAACTATCCCGCATACATTCCAAGAAATCCTCTTCCTCAGCACCCCTGCCAATTTGATTCACCCAATCTATCTGTAGATTGAAGTCACCCATTATAACTGTTTTACCTTTGTTGCACGCATTTCTAATTTCCTGTTTGATGCCATCCCCAACTCCACTACTACTGTTAGGTGGCCTGTACACAACTCCCACTAGCGTTTTCTGCCCCTTAGTGTTTCGCAGCTCTACCCATATCGATTCCACATCCTCCAAGCTAATGTCCTTCCTTTCCATTGCGTTAATCTCCTCTCTAACCAGCAACGCTACCCCGCCACCTTTTCCTTTCTGTCTATCCCTCCTGAATATTGAATATCCCTGGATGTTCAGCTCCCAGCCTTGGTCACCCTGGAGCCATGTCTCCGTGATCCCAACTATATCATAATCATTAATAGCTATCTGCACATTCAACTCATCCACCTTATTACGAATGCTCCTTGCATTGAGACACAAAGTCTTCAGGCTTGTTTTAACAACACTCTTACCCCTTATACGATTATTGTGAAAAGTGGCCCTTTTTGATTTTTGCCCTGGATTTGTCTGCCTGCCACTTTTACTTTTCACCTTGCTACCTATTGCTTCTACCCTCATTTTACCCCCCTCTGTCTCTCTGCTCTTGCACTCATCCCCCTGCCACATTAGTTTAAACCCTCCCCGACAGCACTAGCAAACACTCCCCCAAGGACATTGGTTCCATTCCAGCCCAGGTGCAGACCGTCCTGTTTGTACTGGTCCCACCTCCCCCAGAACTGGTTCCAATGCCCTAGAAATTTGAATCCCTCCCCCTTGCACCATTTTTCAAACCACGTATTCATCTGCAATATCCTCCTATTTCTACTCTGACTGGCCCGTGGTACTGGTAGTAATCCAGAGATTATTACCTTTGAGGTGCTACTTTTAAGTTTATCTCCTAGCTCCCTAAATTCACCTTGTAGGACCTCATCCCTTTTTTTACCTATATCGTTGGTGCCAATATGCACCACGACAACTGGCTGTTCACCCTCCTCCTCCAGAATGTTTTGCAGCCGTTCAGTGATATCCCTGACATTCCCACAACATCATACTTGCCAATTTCTAACTGAATCTCTAGCTCGTCCACTTTATTCCTTATACTTCGTGCATTCATGTACCTTTAATCCATTACTCACCTCACCTTTCACATCGATTCCTATTTCACTTGGCCATACTCTCCGATCCTTTCTGCCCCGTTAATTCTGTGGTATTTCTTAACTTTTCTTATACTCTCTTTCCCTTTAACTCCATCCTTATATCTCCAGTTGTCTCCCCCCCCCCCCCAACTATTAAATTTAAAATTCCATTAAACATTTCCCCTTCACCTTAAACCTACGACCTCTGGTCCTCGATTCCCCTACTCTGGGCAAGAGACTCTGTGCATCTACCCGACCTATTCTTCTCTTGATTTTGTACACCTCTATATCATTCCCCCTCATCCTCCTGTGCTCCATAGAATAGACACCCATCCTACTCAACCTCTCCCTATAGCTCACACCCTCGAGTCCTGGCAACATTCTTGTAAATCTTCTCAGTATCCTTTCCAGCTTGACAATATCTTTCCTATAACATGGTGCCCAGAACTCAACAAAATACTCTCTATGTGGTGTCACCAACGTCTTATATAACTGCAACATGACCTCACAACTATACCCTCTCCAAAGCCTCCACATGCATCCTGTAATGGGGTGACCAGAAATAAACGCAATACTATAAACGTGGCCTGCCCAAAGTCCTGTAGAGCTGCAACATGACCTCGTGACTCTCATTCTCTGACGACAGATGGCACAATGGGCTAAGTGTTCGGCTGGCGACCGGAAGGTAGCCGGTTCAAATCCCGCTTGGAGTGCATACTGTCGTTGTGTCCTTGGGCAAGACAGTTCACCCACCTTTGCCTGTGTGTGAATGTGTGTGAATGTGTGTGAGTGATTGGTGGTGGTCGGAGGGGCCGTAGGCGCAGAATGGCAGCCACGCTTCCGTCAGTCTGCCCCAGGGCAGCTGTGGCTACAGAAGTAGCTTACCACCACCGAGTGTGACTGAGGAGTGAATGAATAATGCGATGTAAAGCGCCTTGAGTATTAGAAAGGCGCTATATAAATCCCATCCATTATTATTATTATTATTATTCTCAATGTCCAACCTATGAAGGTGTTTATTCCTCCCTGACCATCATCCCTGTTCTCTGCCACAGAAGTCAGTGGAGGCCAACTCCCTGGATGTTTCCTAGAGAGAGTTAGATTTAGCTCTTAGGGATAACGGAATCAAGGGATATGGGGGGAAAAGCAAGAACGGGTTACTGATTGTGGATGAGGTGAGGTATGGATTAAAGGTACATGAATGCACGAAGTATAAGGAATAAATTCTTATAGAAACTTACAAAATTCTTAAGGGGTTGGACAGGCTAGATGCAGGAAGATTGCTCCCGATGTTGGGGAAGTCCAGGACAAGGGGTCACAGCTTAAGGATAAGGGGGAAATCCTTTAAAACCGAGATGAGATGAACTTTTTTCACACAGAGAGTGGTGAATCGCTGGAACTCTCTGCCACAGAGGGTAGTCGAGGCCAGTTCATTGGCTATATTTAAGAGGGAGTTAGATGTGGCCCTTGTGGCTAAGGGGATCAGAGGGTATGGAGAGAAGGCAGGTACGGGATACTGAGTTGGATGATCAGCCATGATCATATTGAATGGCGGTGCAGGCTCGAAGGGCCGAATGGCCTACTCCTGCACCTAATTTCTATGTTTCTATCATATTGAGTGGCGGTGCTGGCTGGAAGGGCCGAATGGCCTCCTCCTGCACCTAATGACTATGTTCCTGACCTCACCATCATCGCTGTTCTCACGCCACCTGACAGCCTTCCCTGGCTCCCTGTGTGGATACCCTCCATGGTCACTGACATGATCCTGCCCTGGTCCCCGCTACACGCACAGCGTCACACGTGTGGGCAGCTCACCGCCTGACCCGGCGCGGGATCACCTGGCGTTCCTTCATCCTCTGGACCTGCGACATGCAGGAGGTGATGCGGGCGTTACACACCAGCAGGCTCTTTGCAGCTTCCAGTGCCTGCTCCTTCTGCGTGCAGGCTGCCAGCAATCTGCAGGCACCATCCCTCACTCGCAGCTCACGGTCGATCTTCTCCTGGAACTCAGAGTCCTGCACAGTGTGGAACAAGACAATAGACAATAGGTGCAGGAGTAGGCCTTTCAGCCCTTCGAGCAAGCACCGCCATTCAATGTGATCATGGCTAGTCATCCCCAATCAGTACCCCGTTCCCGCCTTCTCCCCATATCCGCTGACTCTGCTATTTTACACAGACACAACTCTCTCTGAGAAAAAGTGTTTCCTCGTCTCAGTTCTAAATGGCTTACCTCTTATTCTTAAACTGTACCCCTGGTTCTGGACTCCCCCAACATCGGCAATATGTTTCCAGCCTCTAGCGTGTCCAAACCCTTGTTAATTTTATATGTTTCAATAAGATCCTCTCTCATCCTTCTAAACTCCAGAGTGTGCAAGCCCAGCTGCTCCATTCTCTCAGCATATGACAGTCCCGCCATCCCAGGAATTAATATTGTAAACTGAATTAACAGATAGTAAACTGCCTTCCTGTTTTTGCTAATAAAGTGGATAACCTCTCATTTATCCACATTAAACTGCATCTACCATGCATCTGCCCACTCCCCCAACCTGCCCAAGTAACCCTGCAGTCTCATAGCATCCTCCTCACAGTTCACACTGCCACCCAGCTTTGTGTCATCTGCAAATTTGCAAATGTTACTTGTAATCCCTTCATCTAAATCATTAATATATATTGTAAATAGCTGCGGTCCCAGCACCGAGCCTTGCGGTACCCCACTAGTCACTGCCTGCCATTCTGAAAGGAACCCGTTAATCCCTACTCTTTGTTTCCTGTCTGCCAACCACTTCTCTATCCATGTCAGCACCCTACCCCCCAATACCATGTGCCCTAATTTTGCCCACTAATCTCCTATGTGGGACCTTATCAAATGCTTTCTGAAAGTCCAGGCACACTGCATCCACTGGCTCTCCCTTGTCCATTACAGCTACTAGAATTGACCCACTACCTGCAACACGAGGAGGGCACAGCTCTGGACCGCTGCCCCATCAGGCAGATCACAGGCCAGTGTCTGCAACCTGAACATGAAGGGTCAGTTTTGGACAAAGGCTTTTCACTCTATGTCTGCACACATGACAATAAACTGAATGGAGCCTTGGCTCTTCATGGAAGCGGGTGACAAGACCAGGTCCTGATCACAACAGCAACAAACCAACTGGTATTGTAATCCTACAGTTGATACAAGGTCAGGAGGGCGTGATCATTCGCAAACATTCATCCACGTCTTGTAAAACCTCAAGCACGAAAGATCATTCACGCACAGTACTAGAGTAACTCAGTGGGTCAGGCAGCATCTGTGGAGAACATGGATAGGTGACATTTCACAGAGTGCTGGAGTAACTCAGCGGGTCAGGCAGCATCTGTGGAGAACATGGATAGGTGACGTTTCACAGAGTGCTGGAGTAACTCAGCGGGTCAGGCAGCATCTGTGGAGAACATGGATAGGTGACGTTTCACAGAGTGCTGGAGTAACTCAGCGGGTCAGGCAGCATCTGTGGAGAACATGGATAGATGACGTTTCACACAGTGCTGGAGTAACTCAACACCCAAGGGATACCCCACCCGGACCCCCCCCCCCCCCCCCGGCCGAACCTACCCACAGACCTACACCCCGTTACCTGCAGACTGAGGGCCATCTGTCGGATGTAGAGCAGGTTCAGGTCCTCCATGATCCGGAGCGTCTCATCCATTCCGGCCGCTCACTGACCGCTGCCTCCCGTGACAGGCATCGGCCCGGACACTGGCTATTGTCTCCCGACACCGGTCAGTGTCTCTGGACACCGGTCAGTGTCTCCGGACACCGGCCATCCCCCTTCCAGCCGCGGACAGCAGCGAGTGTGCGGCTCCGGACACTGACCGCTAGATCTCCTCACGGCGAGCTGTGATTCACCATGAAGCTCCCGCTGCTGCTCCGGCTTTGCGGTTAGACCCGCCCCGGCCCCGCCCGCTCCTCCTCCTCCCAGCCGGTCCCTGTGTCAGCCCCGCCTGGCCCGGCCCGGTCCCCGGCTCCTTGCCCCGCACCGCCTGGTCCAGCCCAGCCCAGACACTGCAGTTCCAGCCCCAGCCCGCTGCAGCCCCAGCCCCAGCCCCGCTGCAGTCCCAGCCCCAGCCCCAGCTCCAACCTCGCCTCCTCCACGCATTGACTGCTCGCCAGCTGTACACATTCCTCGCCCACAGGAAGCCGCGCTGACTGCAGCCTCTCCCAGCTCACACACTGGCTCCTTTCACCTCTCTCAATGCGGCGAGTGTTCGCAGTTTGACATCTCTCCCTGTAACTCGTTGCCACACCCACCCTTTAACCCTTTGTCGGCGCTCAACCCCCAACAACGCAACGCCACGCCACATCCCCATACAGCGCCCAAACCCCTCGGCCCAACTTGCCCACAGCGACCAACATGTCCCCATCTAGTCCCACCTGCCCGCGTTTGGCCCATATCCTTCAAAACCTGTCCTATCCATTCAAGATTCAAGGGGGTTTATTGTCCCAGATAGGACAATGAAATTCTTACGTTGCTTCAACACAACAGAACAAGAATTACCATTTTCCAATGTGTGGAAAAGTTACCCCACCAATTCCCATTCAATCATTCCCCTCTCACAGAGGGTGGTGGGTGTATGGAACGAGCTGTCGGAGGAGGTAGTTGAGGCTGGGACTATCCCAACACTCAAGGGACTTTGAACAGCTACATGGTATTCTCCTCTACCCGATCTGCCAAACTGTCTCTTGTCCTTCTCTTGCCCTCTCACATATTCCCCATATCCCAACCTTTAAGAAACAGTTGGACAGGTACATGGATCAGACAGGTTTAGGGGGATATGGGTCAAACGTGGGCAGGTGGGACTAGTGTAGCTGGGACATGTTGGTCGGTGTGGGCACGGTGGGCCAAAGGGCCGGTTTTCGTGCTGTTTCACTCTATGATGTTCAGTACAGACACTGTGGGCCGAATGGCCTGTTTCTGTCCTGTATCACACTATTTATCTTGTCATGCAGGGTTCCCCTTCAATCTGACAGGAACACGCTGCCCCTGAGCTCGTGCTACCTCATGTTTAAAAGCCCCCACACCCACACAAGACGCCTCTTTACATGCAGCCTCTCGTAATGTCACAATGTCATGGGTAATAGGGGCAGAATTAGGCCATTCGGCTCAGACCTGGGTGTCCTTGTACATCAGTCACTGAAAGTAAGCATGCAGGTACAGCAGGCAGTGAAGAAAGCAAATGGAATTACGTCAATAGCAAGTTGCCCTTCATTGTGAGAGGATTTGAGTTTAGGAGCAAAGAGGTCCTACTGCAGTTGTACAGGGCCCTGGTGAGACCACACCTGGAGCATTGTGTGCAGTTTTGGTCCCCTAATTTAAGGAAGGACATTATTGAGAGAAGGGATGTGTGAGAGACAGTGAGAGATAGGGAGAGGGGGGTGGGGGGTGGGGGGGGGGGGTTGTAGAGAGAGAGAAAGAGAAGATGGAGAGAGAGAGAGGATAGAGAGAGAGAGGATAGAGAGAAATAGTGAGAAATAGTGAGGGGGGAATGTAAAGAGAGAGAAAGAGAGCAGATGGAGAGAGAGCTGGGGGGGGGGGGTGTAGAGAGAGGGGGAGGGGTTGTGCTCATCAAAGCACAACTCCCCTCCTCTCGTTCATCACGACTATCATGTCTGACAATAGACAATAGGTTAAGGAGTAGGCCATTCAGCCCTTCGAGCCAGCAATGTGATCATGGCTGATCATCCCCAATCAGTACCCCGTTCCTGCCTTATCCCCATATCCCCTGACTCCGCTATCTTTAAGAACTCTATCTAGCTCTCTCTTGAAAGCATGGAGAGAATTGGCCTACACTGAGGCAGAGAATTCCACAGACTCACAATTCTCTGGGTGAAAAAGTTTTTCCTCATCTCCGTTCGAAATGGCTTATCCCTTATTCTTAAACTGTGGCCCCTGGTTCTGGACTCCCCCAACATCGGGAACATGTTTCCTGTCTTTAGTGTGTCCAAGCCCTTAATAATCTTATATGTTTCAATGAGAAACCCTCTCATCCTTCTAAACTCCAGAGTGTACAAGCCCAGCTGCTCCATTCTCTCAGCATATGACAGTCCCGCCATCCCGGGAATTAACCTTGTAAACCTACGCTGCACTCCCTCAATAGCAAGAATGCCCTTCCTCAAACCTGGAGACCAAAACTGCACACAATACTCCAGGTGTGGTCTCATTAGGGCTCTGTACAACTGCAGAAGGACCTCTTTGCTCCTATACTCAACTCTTCTTGTTATAAAGGCCAACATGTGACATTTGTTCCCAGGAACATTGAGCTGCCAGTCCTGACGCTGCCTCGACTGTGGCTCTGTAACAGCTGTCAGACAGTGGCTGTCCCTTATACCCATGCATGCCCTGAACTCATCAGCCTCACCTGTTGGCCTCTTGCATTGAAACACAGGCAGTTGAATCCAAGTCTTCCTTTACTCCCTGCCGTTCTCCTTCCTGTCTCTTCCACTGAACCTGCTCTCCTTAACTTCTGCATTTGCCTAAACTTTCCCATCTCCACATGTCTACTGTGGGTCCCATCTCCACATGCCTGCTGTGGGTCCCACCTCCACATGTCTGCTGTGGGTCCCACCTCCACATGTCTGCTGTGGGTCCCACCTCCACATGTCTGCTGTGGGTCCCACCTCCACATGTCTGCTGTGGGTCCCACCTCCACATCTGCTGTGGGTCCCACCTCCACATCTGCTGTGGGTCCCACCTCCACATCTGCTGTGGGTCCCATCTCCACATCTGCTGTGGGTCCCATCTCCACATCTGCTGTGGGTCCCATCTCCACATGTCAGCTGTGTTTGCTAATACATCTTGCTAATACAAAGTTAATTCCCGGGATGGCGGGACTGTCATATGTTGAGAGAATGGAGCGGCGGGACTTGTACACTCTGGAGTTTAGAAGGATGAGAGGGTATCTCATTGAAACATATAAGATTGTTAAGGGTTTGGACACGCTAGATGCATGAAACCTGTTCCCGATGTTGGGGGAGTCCAGAACCAGGGGCCACAGTTTAAGAATAAGGGGTAAGTCATTTAGAACGGAGACGAGGAAACACTTTTTCTCACAGAGAGTGGTGAGTCTGTGGAATTCTCTGCCTCGGAGGGCGGTGGAGGCAGGTTCTCTGGATGCTTTCAAGAGAGAGTTAGATAGGGCTCTTAAAAATAGCGGAGTCAGTGGATATGGGGAGAAGGCAGGAACGGGGTACTGATTGGGGATCAGCCATGATGACATTGAATGGCGGTGCTGGCTCGAAGGGCCAAATGGCCTACTCCTGCACCTATTGTCTATTGGGTCCCACCTCCACATGTCTGCTGTGGGTCCCACTCCTCCACCATCTAATTTAAACATGGACATTGCTTACGAGGTTCCTGGCATCGGTTAGTTCAGATGGTTAAAGACACGGGATTCATGGAAACTTGGTGGCTTGGATTCAGACATGTCATTGGCTCTGCATGTCAACCCTATCAGTAACATTCACCACAGCCCACTCACACTCGCTACATCTTTTCCTTTATTTAGAATCGGGACCTGGTCTCGGAAGCAACTCTCTCATTCTCCACGAATGTGAAGAATTCATGTCCCGGTCCCTCTTCACCAAGGGAGCTAGAACACAAGATTAGTCACAGAGTCATACAACACAGACACGTCACTATGGCCAAACATGCCTGCCCACCCTTGCTGGCGAATGACATTTGTCTTCATCTCCATTCTAAAGGTACGTCCTGTACCCTCTGGTCCTAGACTCTCCCATTACTGGCAACATCCTCTCCACATCCACTCTATCCAGGCCTTTCACTATTCTGTAAGTTTCAATGAGGTTCCCCCTCATTCTTCTAAACTCCAGCGAGTGCGGGACCAGTGCCGACAAATGCTCATCATAGGTTAACCTATTCATTCCTGGGATCATTCTTGAAAATCTCCTCTGGACCCTCTCCAACACAAGCACATCCTTCCCCAAACTGCTCACAATACTCCAAATGCGGTCTGATCAGCGCCTTATCAAGCCTCAGCATTACATCCATGTTTTTATATTCTAGTCCTCTCAAAATAAATGCTAGCATTGCATTTGCCTTCCTTACTACCGATTCAACTTGAAAATTAACGTTTTGTGAATCCTGCACCAGCTCCCAAGTCCCTTTGCAGCTCTGACTTCTGTATTCTCTCCCCATTTAGAAAATAGTATACGCCTTTATTCCAACTACCAAAATGCATGACCCCACGCTTTGCTACACTATATTCCATCTGTCACTTCACTGCCCACTCTCCCAACCTGTCCAAGTCCTTCTGCAGAGTCCCTGCTTCCTCTGCACTACCTGCCCCTCCACCTATCTTTGTATCGACCACAAATGTGGCCACAAAGGCTTCAATCCCCTTGTCCAAATCATTAATATACAACGTGTAGAGTAGTGGACTCAACACCGACCCCTGCGGAACTCCACTGGTCACTGGCAGCCAACCAGAAACACCTCTCTTTTATCCCACTCTTTGTCTTCTCCCAGTCAGACAATCTTCTGCTATCCACAGGTTATTACCTTTTTTGGTTTTCAATTTAGTCCCTAGCTGCTCAAATTCTCTGTTCCCCTGCCTGCCTCACTGGCAGTCACACTCTCCTTGTGACCACGGACCATGTTGGAAGCAGTTACTCTAACGGGTGTGACTGCCTCTAGAAACACAGCGTCCAGGTAATTCTCCCTGCCCCTGATGTGTCGCAGTGTTTGAAGCTCACACTCCAAGTCATCAGCTTTCAGTCTGAGTTCCTCAATCAGCCAATACTTACTGCAGATGTGGTCACCAGGATTCAATGGGTCCAGCAGCTCCAACATCATGCAGCTACAGCACTTTGTGTGATCCTGCTAGCCTACTGTGTATCCGCCTGCCAACTCCTCTTTACACTTCCTGCATGTAAAATTCTTAAAGGATTGGGCAGGCCAGTTGCAGGAAAAATGTTCCCAATGTTGGGGGAGTCCAGAACCAGGGGTCACAGTTTAAGAATTAGGGGTAGGTCATTTAGGAAGGGATACGGGGAAAAAGCAGGAACGGGATACTGATTTTAGATGATCAGCCATGAGAGGTTTATACTCTCTAGAATTTAGGAGATTGAGAGGGGATCTTATAGAAACTTACAAAATTCTTAAGGGGTTCGACAGGCTAGATGCAGGAAGATTGCTCCCGATGTTGGGGAAGTCCAGGACAAGGGGTCACAGCTTAAGGATAAGGGGGAAATCCTTTAAAACCGAGATGAGAAGAACTTTTTTCACACAGAGAGTGGTGAATCTCTGGAACTCTCTGCCATAGAGGGTAGTCGAGGCCAGTTCATTGGCTATATTTAAGAGGGAGTTAGATGTGGCCCTTGTGGCTAAGGGGATCAGAGGGTATGGAGAGAAGGCAGGTACGGGATACTGAGTTGGATGATCAGCCATGATCATATTGAATGGCGGTGCAGGCTCGAAGGGCCGAATGGCCTACTCCTGCACCTAATTTCTATGTTTCTATGTTTCTATCATATTGAATGACGGTGCTGGCTCGAAGCACCGAATAGCCTACTCCTGCACCTATTTTTCTATGTTTCTATCCCAGGACAGTCTATTACATGCAAACAATATCTACTGCCCAGCCCTGCCCTCATCATATAACCATATAACCATATAACAATTACAGCACGAAAACAGGCCATCTCGGCCCTACAAGTCCGTGCCGAACAACTTTTTTCCCTTAGTCCCACCTGCCTGCACTCATACCATAACCCTCCATTCCCTTCTCATCCATATGCCTATCCAATTTATTTTTAAATGATACCAACGAACCTGCCGCCACCACTTCCACTGGAAGTTCATTCCACACCGCTACCACTCTCTGAGTAAAGAAGTTCCCCCTCATGTTACCCCTAAACTTCTGTCCCTTAATTCTGAAGTCATGTCCTCTTGTTTGAATCTTCCCTATTCTCAAAGGGAAAAGCTTGATCACGTCAACTCTGTCTATCCCTCTCATCATTTTAAAGACCTCTATCAAGTCCCCCCTTAACCTTCTGCGCTCCAGAGAATAAAGACCTAACTTATTCAACCTATCTCTGTAATTTAGTTGTTGAAACCCAGGCAACATTCTAGTAAATCTCCTCTGTACTCTCTCTATTTTGTTGACATCCTTCCTATAATTGGGCGACCAAAATTGTACACCATACTCCAGATTTGGTCTCACCAATGCCTTGTACAATTTTAACATTACATCCCAGCTTCTATACTCAATGCTCTGATTTATAAAGGCTAGCATACCAAAAGCTTTCTTTACCACCCTATCTATATGAGATTCCACCTTCAAGGAACTATGCACGGTTATTCCCAGATCCCTCTGTTCAACTGTATTCTTCAATTCCCTACCATTTATCATGTACGTCCTATTTTGATTTGTCCTGCCAAGGTCACCTCACATTTATCAGCATTAAACTCCATCTGCCATCTTTCAGCCCATTTTTCCAAATGGCCTAAATCACTCTGTAGACTTTGGAAGTCCTCTTCATTATCCACAACACCCCCTATCTTGGTATCATCTGCATACTTACTAATCCAATTTACCACCCCTTCATCCAGATCATTGATGTACATGACAAACAACAAAGGACCCAACACAGATCCCTGAGGCACCCCACTAGTCACCTGCCTCCAACCCGACAAACAGCCATCCACCATTACCCTCTGGCTTCTCCCATTCAGCCACTGCTGAATCCATCTTGCTATTCCTGCATTTATACCCAACAGTTTAACCTTCTTAACCAACCTTCCATGAGGAACCTTGTCAAAGGCCTTACTAAAGTCCATATAGACAACATCCACTGCTTTACCCTCGTCAATTTCCCTAGTAACCTCTTCAAAAATTCAAGAAGATTAGTCAAACATGACCTTCCAGGCACAAATCCATGTTGACTGTTCCTAATCAGACCCTGTTTATCCAGATGCTTATATATATTATCTCTAAGTATCTTTTCCATTAATTTGCCCACCACTGAAGTCAAACTAACAGGTCTATAATTGCTAGGTTTACTCTTAGAACCCTTTTTAAACAATGGAACAACATGCGCAGTACGCCAATCCTCGGGGACTATTCCGTTTCTAATGACATTTGAAATATTTCTGTCATAGCCCCGGCTATTTCTACACTAACTTCCCTCAATGTCCTAGGGAATATCCTGTCAGGACCTGGAGACTTATCCACTTTTATGTTTTTCAAAAGTGTCAGTACTTCCTTTACTTTGAAACTCATAGTATCCATAACTACTCTACTCGTTTCCCTTACCTCACATAATTCAATATCCTTCTCCTTGGTGAACATCAATCTTCTTCATCAACGTTTCAATAGACAATAGACAATAGGTGCAGGAGTAGGCCAATCAGCCCTTCGAGCCAGCACCGCCATTCACTATGATCATGGCTGATCATCCCCAATCAGTACCCCGTATCTCCCCATATCCCCTGACTCCGCTATCTTTAAGAGCCATCTTCCAAAAAACTCTAACTTATGAGACTCGATTTCCCACAGACAAGTCAATGCTGACTATTCCTAATCTAAATGCTGGCATATCGCAGATTGCCCTCCAGTAACTTACCCACCACTGACATCTGGCACACTGGCCTGTAGTTCCTTGGCTTGTTCTTGCAGCGCTTCCTAAATAACGCAGTCCTCTGATAGCTCACCTGTAGCTAATGATAATGCAAATATCTCCACCAGGGCCACTACAATTCTCTAGCTTCCAACAATGTGCAAGGGCACTCGTGGACAGGCCCCAGGGATTCATCCCCCTTAATGTGCTTCAAGACCATCAACACCTTCTGTTCTACAATATTATCACTATTCATTTCCCTTGATTCGTTACCTTCCTTGACCTTTTCCTCAGCAAATATAGATGAGAAATATATTACATAGAAACATAGAAAATAGGTTCAGGAGTAGGCCATTTGGCCCTTCGAGCCTGCATCGCCATTCAATATAATCATGGCTGATCATCCAACTCAGTATCCTGTACCTGCCTTCTCTCCATACCCCCTGATCCCTTTAGCCACATAGGCCACATCTAACTCCCTCTTAAATATAGTCAATGAAACATAGAAACATAGAAACATAGAAATTAGGTGCAGGAGTAGGCCATTCGGCCCTTCGAGCCTGCACCGCCATTCAATATGATCATGGCTGATCATCCAACTCAGTATCCCGTACCTGCCTTCTCTCCATACCCTCTGATCCCCTTAGCCACAAGGGCCACATCTAACTCCCTCTTAAATATAGCCAATGAACTGGCCTCGACTACCCTCTGTGGCAGGGAGTTCCAGAGATTCACCACTCTCTGTGTGAAAAAAGTTCTTCTCATCTCGGTTTTAAAGGATTTCCCCCTTATCCTTAAGCTGTGACCCCTTGTCCTGGACTTCCCCAAAATCGGGAACAATCTTCCTGCATCTAGCCTGTCCAACCCCTTAAGAATTTTGTAAGTTTCTATAAGATCCCCTCTCAATCTCCTAAATTCTAGAGAGTATAAACCAAGTCTATCCAGTCTTTCTTCATAAGACAGTCCTGACATCCCAGGAATCAGTCTGGTGAACCTTCTCTGCATTCCCTCTATGGCAATAATGTCCTTCCTCAGATTTGGAGACCAAAACTGTACGCAATACTCCAGGTGTGGTCTCACCAAGACCCTGTACAACTGCAGTAGAACCTCCCTGCTCCTATACTCAAATCATTTTGCTATGAAAGCTAACATACCATTCGCTTTCTTCACTGCCTGCTGCACCTGCATGCCCACTTTCAATGACTGGTGTACCATGACACCCAGGTCTCGCTGCATCTCCCCTTTTCCTAGTCGGCCACCATTTAGATAATAGTCTGCTTTCCTGTTTTTGCCACCAAAATGGATAACCTCACATTTATCCACATTATACTGCATCTGCCAAACATTTGCCCACTCACCCAGCCTATCCAAGTCACCTTGCAGTCTCCTAGCATCCTCCTCACAGCTAACACTGCCCCCCAGCTTAGTGTCATCCGCAAACTTGGAGATATTGCCTTCAATTCCCTCATCCAGATCATTAATATATATTGTAAATAGCTGGGGTCCCAGCACTGAGCCTTGCGGTACCCCACTAGTCACTGCCTGCCATTGTGAAAAGGACCCGTTTACTCCTACTCTTTGCTTCCTGTTTGCCAGCCAGTTCTTTATTCACATCAATACTGAACCCCCAATGCCGTGTGCTTTAAGTTTGTAAACTAATCTCTTATGTGGGACCTTGTCGAAAGCCTTCTGGAAGTCCAGGTACACCACATCCACTGGTTCTCCCCTATCCACGCTACTAGTTACATCCTCGAAAAATTCTATAAGATTCGTCAGACATGATTTACCTTTTGTAATCCATGCTGACTTTGTCCAATGATTTCACCACTTTCCAAATGTGCTGCTATCCCATCTTTAATAACTGACTCTAGCAGTTTCCCCACTACCGATGTTAGACTAACTGGTCTGTAATTCCCCGTTTTCTCTCTCCCTCCCTTCTTAAAAAGTGGGGTTACGTTTGCTACCCGCCAATCCTCAGGAACTACTCCAGAATCTAAAGAGTTTTGAAAGATTATTACTAATGCATCCACTATTTCTGGAGCTACTTCCTTAAGTACTCTGGGATGCAGCCTATCTGGCCCTGGGGATTTATCGGCCTTTAATCCATTTAATTTACCCAACCCCACTTCCCGGCTAACCTGGATTTCACTCAATTCCTCCAACTCCTTTGACCCGCGGTCCCCTGCTATTTCCGGCAGATTATTTATGTCTTCCTTAGTGAAGACGGAACCAAAGTAGTTATTCAATTGGTCCGCCATATCCTTGTTCCCCATGATTAACTCACCCGTTTCTGACTGCAAGGGACCTACATTTGTTTTAACTAATCTCTTTCTTTTCACATATCTATAAAAACTTTTGCAGTCAGTTTTTATGTTCCCTGCCAGTTTTCTTTCATAATCTATTTTTCCTTTCCTAATTAAGCCCTTTGTCCTCCTCTGCTGGTCTCTGAATTTCTCCCAGTCCTCCGGTATGCTGCTTTTTCTGGCTAATTTGTACGCATCATCCTTCGCTTTGAACTGGCCTCAACTATCTTCTGTGGCAGATAATTCCACAGATTCACCACTCTCTGTGTGAATAATGTTTTTCTCATCTCGGTCCTAAAAGATTTCCCCCTTATCCTTAAACTGTGACCCCTTGTTCTGGACTTCCCCAACACCAGGAACAATCTTCCTGCATCTGGCCTGTCCAACCCCTTAAGAATTTTGGAAGTTTCTATAAGATCCCCCCTCAATCTCGTAAATTCTAGCGAGTACAAGCCGAGTCTATCCAGTCTTTCTTCATATGAAAGTCCTGACATCCCAGGAATCAGTCTGGTGAACCTTCTCTGCACTCCCTCTATGGCAAGAATGCCTTTCCTCAGATTAGGAGACCAAAACTGTATGCAATAGTCCAGGTGTGGTCTCACCAAGACCCTGTACAACTGCAGTAGAACCTCCCTGCTCCTATACTCAAATCCTTTTGCTATGAATGCTAACATACCATTCGCTTTCTTCACTGCCTGCTGCACCTGCATGCCTACTGTCAATGACTGGTGTACCATGACACCCAGGTCTTGTTGCATCTCCCCTTTTTCTAATCGGCCACCATTCAGATAATTCAATATTAATTTAAGGTGGTACAGAAATCCCACACCACCAGGTTGAGGAACAGCTATGTTCCTACATCCATCCAGTTCTTGAACAGACCGACAATCTACAACCATAGGACCACTCATGCACTATAATGAACGTTCTTCTAATTGTGTATTACACTAATGTCATGTTTTAACAATCTATCTTTTCACTGTCTGATGTAAATTATATATTTGTGTGTTGTTCATAAGTGATAGGAGCAGAATTAGACCATTGAGCAATCAAGAAAAAGGGGAGGTGCAATCCTTCAAGAGTATTGTGTGCCCCATTAAGGATTGGAGGCTTTGGAAAGAGTGTCCATGAAAACAAGGATAAACAACATAGGTATAATTCAGTCATCATACAGGAATACATTGACAGATACTACAGTTTTGTCCAAATTTATACAGATGCATCAAAAGATTCAGTAGATAAAGTAGGAGTAGCATTTATTGTACCAGAATTTCACATCAAAGTAGGGAAGAGGATCAATAATGAGGTCTCAGTATACACAGGTGAAATGATTGCAATATTGTTAGCGGTACAGTGGGTCGAGGATACTAGGCCTTTAAGGACAGTTATTTGCTCAGATTCAGGTTTAGCAATAAAGAGTTTACAGCACAGCCATTCAGACAGTAGACCAGACATTTTGATTGAAATACAACAAACACTATTCAGAATTCAAATGATGGGGCTTACAGTCATATTTTTATGGGTACCAGCACACATTGGCATTAGAGGAAACGAAATGGCAGATAAGGTAGCAAAAGAGGTAGCAAAAAGAAGTAAAATTGATTTAAGTATTAACATAGGTAAAACTGAAATCAAAGACATTATTAAGCAAAGACTGAAGGAAAGATGGCAAAAGCAATGGGATGAAGAGCGGAAAGGACGGTGGTTCTACAGAGTCCAGAGGAAAGTGGGAGAAATGAGATGTGCAGGAAAAAACAGAAAAGAGGAGACAGTAATCTCAAGAATTAGATTTGGACACACTGGTCTGAACAGTACACTTTTTATAATAGGCAAGCATAATACAGGTAGATGTGAATACTGTGGGCAAGAAGAGACAATAGAGCATGTCATTGTACATTGTGAGAGGTATGAGGAGGAGAGAGAACGGATGAGTGAGCAGTTCAGAAAAGAAAGAATACAATTTGATTTGGTAGATATTTTGCAAGGAAGTTCATATAAGTGCTATCAAATCCTGTTGCATTTTCTTAGGGTAACCAATTTGTTCGGAAGGATATAGGTTATGAGTATATGTAATGGTGTTGTTTGATCCACACTCCATGCCAGTTGGTGGCGGTAATGCACCAAAAAAGTTGTTTGCCAACCGCCAAAAAACACCACATAGAAGAAGAAGAAGAAGAAGAGTGTCCATGAAGTTTACCACATTGATTCCTGGATTAGGTGTGTTGCCACAGGATAGACATGCATTGTTGGATAGACTTGGATTGTTTTCTCTGGAGCACCAGAGTTGCGGGGAGACTTGATAGAAGTATATTAAATGATGAGAGGCATAGCGTGGACAGTCATAACTGCAAGAGATGTAACACCTATCCCAAACCCACTTCCCTCACCTCTATCCAGGGACCCCAGCAGTTCTTCCCGATGAGACAGAGTTTCACTGTGCCTCCTCTAACCTCATCTACTGCATCCGCTGTTCCCAATGTGGCCACCTGTACATGGGTAACACCAAGTGTAGATTTTCTGTCTGTTTGGCTGAACACTTGCACTTGGTCTGCCAAGACCTACTGGATTTCTCGGTTGCTATCCATTTTAAATCCCCTTCCCATTCCCGTACTTACCTTCCTGTCCTGGCCTCCTCCATTGCCAGAACGAACTGGAGGACCAGCACCTCATATTCAGCTTGGGCATCTTACAACCCAATGGTATAAACATTGAATTCTACAATTTTAGGTAAATAATAACCAACAAACCACCCTTCCTTACCCCCTCCACTGGTTGGTCGAGCCCCAATTTAGGACTTATCTTGTGGACCCTTTCTATGTACCGGTAATGTTATTGCAAGTTGTTAATTGTACCTGCACCTCACTGCCCTTGTACATCTATATCATTAAAAGTCTCATCTTGTCCACTTCCTGTTTGCACTGTGCTTTGATTTTAGAAAATCCGCTACCACATATGGCTGTGATTTTATGGCCATCTTACTCAGAGTCCTCCTCCGCTGCGCAGGTCCCGAAGATTTTTCTCATCGATGAAAAATAAAAGACTTATTAGTGTTTAAAAAAACTTGAGATTCTCTCTCCTGTCAATCACCTCAATGAAGACCACGCCCCTTCCGGTGGGAGGGGGGAAGGGACCATGAAACCGGAAGTGTGCGCGTGGCTCAGTCTGTCTGCAAGTTGGCGAGGGAGAGGTCACAACTCTCTGTCTGAGCTGGGAAAAGTACAGAACACTGTGAATATGCAATGTACTTGAATAAATGATTTGTTAGCCCTTAAATTAGTTGTTTGGCCTGCCCTGTGCTTGAAAGTGCAAAGGCAATGGAAATGAAGTGAAAATGCAATCAGCTGTTTGGCTTGAGCCTGCCCTGTGCTTGAAAGTGCAATGGCAAGAGTTGAATAGGTATTTCGGATCTATCTTCACTAAGGAAGACACAAACAATCTCCCAGATGTACTGGAGGACAGAGGTCTAAGGGGGTAGAGGAACTGAAAGAAATTTTCATTAGGCGAGAAATAGTATTGGGTAGGCTAATGGGACTGAAGGATGATAAATCCCCTGGACCTGATGGTCTGTATCCCAGGGTCCTCAGGGAGGTGGCTCTAGAAATAGTGGACGCATTGGTGATCATTTTCCAATGTTCAATAGATTCATGATCAGTTCCTGTGGATTGGATGATAGCTAATGTTATCCCATTTTTCAAGAAAGGAGCGAGAGAGAAAACGGGGAATTACAGACCAGTTAGCCTGACTTCGGTGGTGGGAAATATGCTGGAGTTAATTATTAAAGAGGTAATAATGGGGCATTTGGATAGCAGTAAAAGGATTAGTCCAAGTCAACATGGATTTATGAAAGGGAAATCATGCTTGACTAATCTTCTGGAATTTTTTGAGGATGTGACAAGTAAAATGGATGAAGGGGTGCCAGTGGATGTAGTGTATCTGGACTTTCAGAAACACAGTGATAAGGTCCTGCACGGGAGACTGGTGACTAAAATTAGAGCACATGGTATTGGGGGTAGGGTGTTGGCAGGAAAGAAAATAGGTTGGCAGACCGGAAGCAAAGAGTAGGAGTGAACGGGTCCTTTTCAGAATGGCAGGCAGTGGCGAGTGGAGTGCCGCAAGGCTCGGTGTTGCGGCCGCAACTGTTTACCATATATCTTAATGATTTGGAAGAGGGAATTAGGAGCAACACTAGCAAGTTTGCGGATGACACAAAGCTGGGTGGCAGTGTGAACTGTGAAGAGAATGTTAGGAGGTTGCAGGGTGACCTGGACAGGTTGAGTGAGTGGGCAGATGCGTGGCAGATGCAGTATAACATAGATAAATGTGAGGGTATCCACTTTGGCGGAAAAAACGGGAGCAGATTATTATCTCAATGGGGTTAGGTTAGGTAAGGGGGAGGTACAGCGAGACCTGGGTGTCCTTGCACACCGGTCACTGAAAGTTGGCTTACAGGTACAGCAGGCAGTGAAGAAAGCTAATGGAATGTTGGCCTTCATAACAAGAGGATTTCAGTATAGGAGTAAAGAGGTTCTTCTGCAGTTGTATAGGGCTCTGGTGAGACCACATCTGGAGTATTGTGTACAGTTTTGGTCTCCTAATTTGAGGAAGAACATCCTTGTGATTGAAGCAGTGCAGCGTAGGTTCACGAGATTGATCCCTGGGATGGCGGGACTGTCATATGAGGAAAGATTGAAAAGACTAGGCTTGTATTCACTGGAGTTTAGAAGGATGAGGGGAGGATCTTATAGAAACATATAAATTTATAAAAGGTCTGGACAAGCTAGATGCAGGAAAAAATTTCCCAATGTTGGATGAGTCCAGAACCAGGGGCCACATTCTTAGAATAAAGGGGAGGTCAATTAAGACTGAGGTGAGAAAAAACTTTGTGAATTTATGGAATTCCCTGCCACAGAAGGCAGTGGAGGCCAAGTCACTGGATGGATTTAAGAGAGAGTTAGATAGAGCTCTAGGGACTAGTGGAGTCAAGCGATATGGGGAGAAGGCAGGCACGGGTTATTGATAGGGGACGATCAGCCATGATCACAATGAATGGCTGTGGTGGCTCAAAGGGCCGAATGGCCTCCTCCTGCACCCGTTAATTTCAAAGTTAATGGAAGTGAAGGGAAAATGCAATCAGCTGTTTGGCTTGGCCTGTCCTGTGTTTGAAAGTGCAATGGCAATGGCAATGGAAGTGAAATGAAAATGCAATGAGCTGTTCCGCCTGCCGTGCTTGAAACTGCAATGCAATTGGAAATGAAATGAAATGAGTTGTTTGGCTTGCCTGAAACCACTAATTTTGGCCCACAAGGCCCCTACTAGCCGATAAATCTCTCTCCACCTCAACTTGGTCAAAAAGGCACACTTCAACATTTAATCACTACTCTACTCACTTCGATCTGCACGAGATAACCACTGATGAGATGTTTGCGCAGCAATCAACCAGAACCATCCCCTCTCTCCCCGCCCTCCCCTCTCCTCCACTCCTCCCCTCTCTCCCCCCCTCCTCTCCCCCTCTCCTCTCCCCCCCTCCTCTCTCCCTGTCTCCTCTCTCTCCCCTCCCCTCTCCCCCCCTCTCTCTCCAGTCCCCGCCCCCTCGCTGCCCATTGGGCGGTTGCCCGTCACTCAGGCTGTTTCTGCTGCTGTGATTGGGTGGGGCGCGGCGCTTCCGGTGGGGGTGACCGGATGTGAGTTTGGTCACCGCGGCGCCGGCGTCAACGGCCATCGGCTCGAGCTGGCGCGGACACGGACACGACGGCGGGTGGCGGCAGCGGGGACAGGTGAGCGGGGACAGGTGAGCGGGGCCGGGGCCGGGGCTCCAGGAGGGGGCTGAGCGGGGACAGGTGAGCGGGGCCGGGGCCGGGGCTCCAGGAGGGGGCTGAGCGGGGACAGGTGAGCGGAGCCGGGGCCGGCTGGATGTCCCTCGTCGCCCATCGGACCTGGGCGGTGGATGCGCTGACACCCCCCGGCCCCACCATGACACGGCCCCGGTTACCCCCCCCCCCCTCCCCCCCCCGGCCCTGACACGACCCGTCTCACAGCCGGTCTCCACCGGCCCCCGGCCCTGACACGATCTCGGTTCCCCGGCTCCGACCTCTTTCCTCCCCCCCCGCCCCCCTGACACGGTCCCGAATTCTCGATCCACGGTCCCGGTGTCTCGCCCCCCCCCACCCACACCCGACACGGTCCCGGTCTCTCTTCCCCCCCCCCCCCCCCACCCGACACGTCCCGGTGTCTCGCCCCCCCCCACCCACCCGACACGGTCCCGGTCTCTCTCCCCCCCCCCCCCACCCGACACGGTCCCGGTGTCTCGCCCCCCCCCACCCACCCACCCGACACGGTCCCGGTCTCTCTCCCCCCCCCCCCCCACCCGACACGGTCCCGGTGTCTCGCCCCCCCCCCCACCCACCCTCACGGTCCCGGTCTCTCTCCCCCCCCCCCCCCCCGACACGGTCCCGTGTCTCGCCCCCCCCCCCCCCCACCCGACACGGTCCCGGTCTCTACCCCCCCCACCCCCCCCACTCGACACGGTCCCGGTCTCTCTCCCCCCCCCCCCACTCGACACGGTCCCGGTATCTCGCCCCCCCCCCCCCACCCCGCGACACGGCCCCGGTCTCTATCCACCCCCCCCCTGGGTTACTCCAGGGTAGATACATTGTGAGAACTGTCCCCTAGCCGGTCCCCAGCTATATTGTGCTTGTGCTGCTGTCCGTGTGGGATCCAGTCACTGACTCATTCCTGCTGCCGGATGAGACGAATCCCAACGGGGAATCATCCATGGGAGGGAAGGAAGGGCTGCTAACGAGGTGCTGAAGGGAAAGCGCTGTAGATCTGCTCTCCCCGTGAGATAATATGCCCTGTAATCCATTCCTTGGCCACCAGTGTCAGGCTTGCTGAAGCGTGTGTCCACTATGCCCCATTACTGCCTCTTGTAACACTAAAAACCCCGCAGATGCAACAATCCTGAATGAAAAGCAAAGTGCTGGTGGTACTCAGTAGGCCAGGCAGCATCTGTGGAGGGAATTGACAGGTGACATTTCAGGTCTTCCCTTCTTCAGACACCAAGCCAATATGTGAGGAGGATGCTATGAAGAAGCAGGGTGACTGGGACAGGTTGGGTGAGTGGGCAGATGCACGGCAGATGCAGTTTAATGTGGATAAATGTGAGGTTATCCACTTTGGTGGCCAAAACAGGAAGGCAGATTATTATCTAAATGGTGTGAAGTTGGGAAAAGGGGAAGTACAATGGGATCTGGGGGTCCTTGTTCATCAGTCACTGAAAGTAAGCATGCAGGAACAGCAGGCAGTGAAGAAAGTGAATGGCATGCTGGCCTTCATAACAAGAGTAGTTGAGTACAGAGCAAAGAGGTCCTTCTGCAGTTGTACAGGGCACTGGTGAAACCACACCTGGAGTATTGTGTGCAGTTTTGGCCTCCAAATTTGAGTAAGGACATTTTTGCTATTGAGGGAGTGCAGCATAGGTTCACCAGGTTAATTCCCGGGATGACAGGACGGATATATGTTGATAGAATGGAACGGCTGGGCTTGTACACTCTGGAGTTTAGGATGAGAAGGGATCTTATTGAAACATATAAGATTATTAAGGGTTTGGACACGCTAGAGGCAGGTAATATGTTCCTGATGTTGGGGGAGTCCTGAACCAGGGGCCACAGTTTAAGAATAAGGGGTAAGCCATTTAGAATGGAGATGAGGAAATATTTTGTCGAACAGAGAGTTGTGAGTCTGTGGAATTCTCTGCCTCAGAGGGCGTAGAGGCCGGTTCTCTGGATGCTTTCAAGAGAGAGTTAGATAGATCTCTTAAAAATAGCGGAGTCAAGGGATATGGGGAGAAGGCAGCAACGGGATACTGATTGTGGATGATCAGCCATGATCACATTGAATGGCGGTGCTGGCTCGAAGGGCTAAATGGCCTACTCCTGCGTCTATTATCTAGGTCGTATGTCCATTTCTTCCACAGGTACTGCTCGATTCACTGAGTTCCTCCAGCCATTTGTTTACTTGCTCTGTGAATGGAACAGTACAGCACACGAACAGGCCCTTCAGCCCACGATGTCTATGCAGAATATGATGCCAGACCAACTCTTATCTGTCTGCACACAATCCATATCCCTCCATTCCCTACAAATTCCCTCGCTAGAATTTAGAAGATTGAGGGGGGATCTTATAGAAACTTACAAAATTCTTAAGGGGTTGGACAGGCTAGATGCAGGAAGATTGTTCCCGATGTTGGGGAAGTCCAGAACAAGGGGTCACAGTTTAAGGAAAAGGGGGAAGTCTTTCAGGACCGAGATGAGAAAAACATTTTTCACACAGAGAGTGGTGAATCTGTGGAATTCTCTGCCACAGAAGGTAGTTGAGGCCAGTTCATTGGCTATATTTAAGAGGAAGTTAGATGTGGCCCTTGTGGCTAAAGGGATCAGATGGTATGGAGAGAAGGCAGGTACAGGATACTGAGTTGGATGATCAGCCATGATCATATTGAATGGCGGTGCAGGCACGAAGGGCCGAATGGCCTACTACTGCACCTATTTTTTCTATATCCATGTGCATGTGAGAAAGCCTCTTGTATGCTACTATTGTATCTGGGTATTTTATCCAGCAGTGTGTTCCAGGCACTCATCATATCTCCCCTCTCACCTTCAAGCTTTGCCATCTAATCTTTGACATTTCAACCCTGAAGTAAAACGATTCTGACTGTCTATTCTATCTAGGCCCATCATTATTTTATATACTTCCATCAGGTCTCCCCTCAACCACGACTGTACCAGAGTAAACAATGCAAGTCTGCCCAACCTCTCCTGATAGCTCATACCCTTAATCCAGGCAGCATTCTAACAAACTTCCTCTGCACCCCCTTAAAACCCTCCATGTCCTTTCTGTCATGAGGCAATCAAAACTGCATGCACTACTCCAAATGTGGCCAAAAGCAAAGTCCTACATGATGACCCGTGGCTCATGCTCAACACCCTGACCGATTAAGGCAAGCATACCTTGTGCCTTATTTATCACTCTACTTGAGTGGCCACTTTCAGGGAGCTATGGACTTCGACCACAAGGTCCTTCTGTACATCAATGCTGTCATGGGTCTAGCCATACATTTTATATTTTCCGCTGCATTTGATGGCCCAAAGCACACCACCTCACACTTGCACACTCCATCAGACACTTCTCCCATTTCTGTATCCGCTGTACACCTTGACAATCTTCATCACATTCCGTGACTCCAGCAATCCTGGTGTCATCTGCAAACTTATTAACTAATCCATCTATGATTTTGTCCAAGAAAGAACTGCAGATGCTGTCGCTGTCTTCTATCAGTGAGCTAGTTCTGAATTCATACGACCAAGTCACTGTTAATCCTGTGCTGGATCTTGATCTGGATCAGCCCACCATGGGGGACTTTATCAAATGCCTTCCTAAGTAAATGTTAACAACTTCCACATCCCATACCTTTTCTTTACAACAGGATTCTCGTGTGTCGCTATATTAAGAGTAATCTATGACTGCATGTGTTATGTGTGGATATCCTGTCAGAATAGCATGTATCCACTTTTAGGTCCATTTTGTGAAGGGATTCTTCCAGAGAATATCAAATATAATGGATTACTACATATGGTAGTTTTTCATAAGTTCATATTCATAAATGATAGGAGCAGAATCGGACCATATGACTCATCAAGTCTAGTCCGCCATTCAGTCGAGGCTGATCTATCTCTCCCTCCTAACCCCATTCTTCTGCCTTCTCCCATAACCCCTGACACCCATACTAATCAAGAATCGATCTCTGCCTAAAAAATATCCATTGACGACCTCCACAGCCTTATGTGGCAAATAATTCTACAGATTCTCCACCCTCTGACTAAAGACATTCCTCCTCATCTCCTTTCTAAAGGAACATCCTTTAATCGTCTGGTCCTAGACTCTCCCACTAGTGGAAGCATCCTCTTCACATCCACTCTATCCAAGCCTTTCACTATTCAGTAAGTTTCAATTAGGTTCCCCCTCATCCTTCTAAACTCCAGCGAGTACAGGCCCAGTGCCGTCAAACGCTCATCTTATGTTAACCTACTCATTCCTGGGATCATTCTTGTAAACCTCCTCTGGACCCTCTCCAGAGCCGGCACATCCTTCCTTCGATATGGGGCCCAAAATTACTCACAATACTTCAAATGTGGCCTGACCAGTGCCTTTTAGCCTCAGCATTACATCCCTGTTTTTGTATTCTGGTCCTCTTGGAAATAAATATTAGTATTGCATTTGCTTTTCTTACTACCGATTTGACTTGCAAATTAACATTTTGGGTCAAGGGATCTTTTCAGAATATTCAATCGAGATCACTACTGGATTTGCTAGCTCATTGCATCTTGTGGTTAGAGAAGATACAAAGTTCTTTGTCAAGGTCCCTGCATTCTGCTCTCTTAATTATCTGCGATAGATCTCATCACGTCCTGAGGATTTATCCACCTTAATGCTTTTCATGAGCCTCAACACCTCTTCCTTAATCTTCACCAGCCCTTGCATATTAGCATTCTTCACACAGATCTCACTGTCCTCCATGTCCTTCTCCTTCCTGAATACCGATACAAAGTCCTCGTTTAGTACCTGACCTACATACTCACACATCAAGCAGAAATTCCCTTCTTTAGTTTGCTGTCACGTGTACCGAGGTACAATGAAAAATAAAGATCCTATAGCGGAGCAAGATAGACCACTCCTGCTAAATGCAATGGGCTGACGTGTAGTACGCAACGGAGCGGAATGGAACGTGGGCTTTTTTTTCATCCATTTCCATAACCTGACCCGACTTGCAGTGTAATCAACGTTGCGGGGGAACAGTTTGTGTTAATAAATTAAAATTCTGAAAATGAGGAAAAGATTTTTACCAAATAACTTTTATTTTTATGAGGATGTTTCCGTAACCGGCTTCCGTCTCCGCACTAGTATCCTATGGGATCTTTGGTGCGGAGACTGAAGCCGGTTACGGAAATGGGGCCGAAAATTACCCATGAATCTGCCCTGGACCGTACTACGTCTTTTTCGTCGAGTGATCTATCTTGCTTGCTGTAGGATCTTTGGTGAAAAGCTTTTGTTGTTTGCTAACCAGTCAGCAGAAAGACAATACATGATTACAATAGATAAGTGGTTCTTTATCCTTGATTGGTCCCATCATTCCCCTGTTTTCTCTCATGTTTTTAAGGTATGTTTAAAAAGTCTTGGAATTCTCTTTAACCTGACACCCTTCCCAATGGCATTTCATTGCCTCTTTTAGTCCTAATTCCCCGCTTGAGTTTTTCCCTGCTTGCGTTATATTCCTACATGCCCTGTCTGATTTAACCTTCCTAAGCATTGTATATGGTTCCTTTGATTAGAAACCAATTGTACAACCCTTCTGCTCATCCAAGGGTCCTTTACCTTGCATCATTATCCATCTTGCCTATTGGAACATGCCGGTCCTGGACTCTGATCAGCTGATCTGGGACATATGACAATAAAACACTCTCAAATTCTCAGGCTTGGGCTTAAAGTGAGAGGGGTGAGATTTAAAAGGGACCTTAGGGGCCCCTTTTCACCCTGAGAGTGGTCTGTATTTGGAATGAGCTGCCAGAGGAAGTTCTAGATGTGTTTACAATTCTAGCCCTTTAAAGAGGAAACATGGATAGGAAAGTTTATCCCAACTTACTGGGACGAAGGACCCTCTTGGTGGGACCTGTTTACTTGCTGTGCTCTATGAATCTAGTCCCCAGCTGGTCCCCATACCCTGCAGGTTCCCACTCTTTCTTTTGTTGATTTAAAAACCTTAGCAAGAATGATAAATATGAGATAACCACCTCTGTTCGGTTCGCAATAACCAGCCTGATCTCTCGGTGGCTCAGCACTTCAACCCCCCCCCCATCCCATTCCCAATCCGACCTTTCTGTCCTGGGCCTTCTCCATGGCCAGAGTGAGTCCCACTGCAAATTGGAGGAGCAGCACCTCATATATTGCTTGGATAGTTTACACCCCAGCGGTATGAACATTGACTTCTCCAATGGTAGTCCTTGCTTTCTCTCTCCTTCCCCTCCCCTTCCCAGCTCTCCTACAGCCTCTTCCTTTCTTCTTCCCGCCCACCTCCACATCAGTCTGAAGAAGGGTCTCGACCCGAAACATCACCTATTCCTTCGCTCCATAGATGCTGCCTCAGAGATTCTCCAGCATTTTTGTCTACCTTAGATATGAGATCATTTTGTTACAACTGAATCTGGCACAGATTGGGAGTCCAGCGTTCATTTCTCGTGTGTGTGTGTGTGTGTGTGTGTGTGTGTGTGTGTGGTGTTATATTAGCAAATTTGCAGATGACACAAAGCTGGGTGGCAGTGTGAACTGTGAGGAGGGTGCTATGAGAATGCAGGGTGACTTGGACAGGTTGGGGGAGTGGGCAGATGGATGACAGATGAAGTTTAATGCGAATAAATGTGAGGTTATCCACTTTGGTAGCAAAAACAGGAAGGCAGATTACTATCTAAATGGCGTCAAGTTGGGAGAAGGGGAAGTACAACGGGATCTGGGGGTCCTTGCACATCAGTCTATGAAAGTAAGCATGCAGGTACAGCAGGCAGTGAAGAAAGCGAATGGCATGTTGGGGCTTTATAACAAGAGGAATCAAATATCGGAGCAAAGAGGTCCTGCAGTTGTACAGAGCCCTAGTGAGACCACACCTGTAGTATTGTGTGCAGTTTTGGTCCCCTAATTTGAGGAAGGACATTCTTGCTATTGAGAGAGTGCAGCGTAGGTTTACAAGGTTAATTCCCGGGATGGCGGGACTGTCATATGCTGAGAGAATGGAGCAGCTGGGCTTGTATACTCTGGAGTTTAGAAGGATGAGAGGGTATCTTATTGAAACATATAAGATTGTTAAGGGCTTGGACACGCTAGATGCAGGAAACATGTTCCCGATGTTGGGGGAGTCCAGAACCAGGGGCCGCAGTTTAAGAATAAGGAGTAAGCTATTTAGAAAATAGGTCCGGGAAACACTTTTTCTTACAGAGTGGTGAGTCTGTGGAAATCTCTGCCTCAGAGGGCAGTGGAGGCAGGTTCTCTAGATGCTTTTAAGAGAGAGCTAGATAGAGCTCTTAAAAACAGCGGAGTCAGGGGATATGGGGAGAAGGCAGGAACGGGGTACTGATTGGGGATGATCAGCCATGATCACATTGAATGGCGGTGCTGGCTCGAAGGGCTGAATGGCCTCCTCCTGCACCTGTTGTCTATTGTCTGTTGTCTCCTTCAGAGAAGTAATGCAAGCTACCGCAAGATGGCATACAATAGGCACATGGATATGCCGGGATATAGATTGTGTGCATGCACACTGTGCCTATCTGAAAGCCTCTTAAACATTTAAATATTGCTGTCAAATGTGTCTCAGTCACCACCCCTGGCAGCATTCGCCAATCTGAGTTTTAAAACATTTACCCTACACATCTCACCCCAGCAGCCTGTGAATCATTCTCCAACGTTTCTAATACTCCAAATTAAACACACCTACCACAGAGATCACTCCCCCTGCAACCCCTTGGTTCACTAATACTTTCCCACCCCATCCAGCCTGAGGTACCTTCCCCTGCCACGGCAGGAGTAACATCTGTCCCTAAACCACATTTCACTTGCCAGGCTTTGCTTTGCCCCTCCTCTCTTCCAGCTTTCTCCCCCTATTACAATCAGTCTGAAGAAGGGACCCAACCAAAACGTCACCTAGTCGTATTCACCAGAGATGTGTAGGATCAAGTTTAAAGGAGATACAAGGAACTACAAGTGCTGATTTACAAAGAAAGTCAAAATGCTGGAGTAACTCAGTGGGTCAGGCAGCATCAATGGAGAAAGACACAAAAAGCTGGAGTAACTCAGTGGGTCAGGGAAGAATGGTCTTGACCCAAAATGTCACCTATTTTTCTCCAAAGATGCTGCCTGACCCGCTGAGTAACTCCAGCTTTCTATGTCTTTCTCCATAGATGCTACCTGTAGCTAATACCCTCCAATCCAGAGAAGGATACCTCTGAGCATCTCACTCCAAAACCATCCCTCAGTGTGGAAAGGGTGGGGATTCATGTACCTCTGAGGTCCAACCAGAGCCAAGACTATGCTACCACAAAGGTTGGGAAGAGCAAACGTGAGAACAGACTCAATATAACGAGGGCCATTGGTGGTGATATCTCCCTGGTGTCAGGGTCAAGGTTGTCACTGAATGGTGGGGAGGGGAAACAGACAGAGGCATGGTTCATGGCAAAGGGAAATAAGGTCCTGGACATTAATTCAGGGAGCTAGGTAATAGAGTAAATATTCTTGGGTTGTAATCTGTGAATTACTTTGTGTTGCGAGTATCGGAATGGGAAGTAGTTCAGATGAGTATGTGTGCTGTGGGGTTAGTGTTACCTGGAAAGCTTTACATTTCTGCATTACTGCTATCTGATCTGGCAAAGATTGGATATGTACGTGGCACTAAATGCAGCTCAACTAGAATGGGTCCAACATCATAGAAAATAGGTGCAGGAATAGGCCATTCGGCCCTTCGAGCGTGCACCACCATTGATGGCTGATCATCCAACTCAGTATCCTGTACCTGCCTTCTCTCCATACCCCCTGATCCCTTTAGCCACAAGGGCCACATCTAACTCCCTCTTAAATATAGCCAATGAACTGGCCTCAACTACCTTCTGTGGCAGAGAATTCCAGAGATATCCTGGCATACGGTTTGCCACTGCAACCATATAACCATATAACAATTACAGCATGGAAACAGGACATCTCGGCCCTTCTAGTCCGTGCCGAACACTTACTCTCACCTAATCCCATCTACCTGCACTCAGACCATAACCCTCCATTTCTTTCCTGTCCATATACCTATCCAATTTATTTTTAAATGATAAAATCGAACCTGCCTCCACCACTTCCACTGGAAGCTCATTCCACACAGCTATCACTCTCTGAGTAAAGAAGTTCCCCCTCATGTTACCCTTAAACTTATGTCCCTTAATTCTCAAATCATGTCCTCTTGTTTGAATCTTCCCTACTCTCAATGGAAAAAGTAGGGAAATTAAGCCTTGCATAAAGTTTGCCACTTGGGAAAGGGTTTCAACTAATCTAACAGGGGAATGGGTTTCAACTAATCTAACAGGGGAATGGGTCACAAAATAGATGTGCAGTTGGAAGGGGTTACTGCCAAGAATAGGAAAGCCCAGTCCAGCAGGCATTGCTCACAGGGTGATAGGCTCTTGAAGGGAATAAAGTCTCAAGAAACAGTAGATGCTGGAATCTTGAGCAAAACACAAAATACTGGAGGAACTCAACAGGTTAGACTGGATCTGTGGAGGGAATGAACAGATGACATTCTGGGTCAAGACTATTTCAGTCTGAATAAGGATCAGAATAAGAATCAGCAACCTGTGCCTTTTGTGCCTGAACTTGGACTGGTGGAGAGCAGAGATCCCTGCACCTTGTTCTGGGCACAGGGCTGTATCTCAGCACTATTTATAGCCGGGAAACGGTCAATTCCATCTCTCAATTGTTTAGTTGTATTGAATTGCATTCCAAACCACAATCACAAGACTGGTAAAAATAATCAATGATGTTACATTTAAAACTGCTTTTGCGATGTATACTTTTTAAAACCATTGTTTTCAATAATTATCCTGACCACTCTTCCCTCTCCCCTTCTATCTCCCCCCTTCTCCCTCTCCCCTTCTCCCTCTCCCCTTCTCCCTCTCCCCTTCTCCCTCCCCTTCTCCCTCTCCCATTTTCTCTCTCCCCTTCTCCCTCTCCCATTTTCTCTCCCCCTTCTCCCTCACCGCTTCTCTCTCTTTCTCCCCTTCCATCTCTCTCCCCCCTTCCCTCTCCCCTCTTCTCTCCCTCTCCCCTTCTCCCTCTCCCCTCCTCCCTCTCCCCTTCTCCCTCTCCCCTTCCCTCTCTCCTTCTCCCTCTCTCCTTCCCTCTCCCCTTCTCCCTCTCCCCTTCCCTCTCTCCTTCTCCCTCTCCCCTTCTCCCTCTCCCCTTCTCCGTCTCCCCCCGCTCTGTGTTTCAGCAGGTGCTGCACCTTATGATGTAGTTCAGCCAGTAAAGTGTAAATGCAGATGAAGATGGCGGAGGTGGTAAATGGAGTGAGGAAGCTGTGTGCCAGCGCCGTGATGCTACTTTATCTTCAGTCTGTGTTTCATTGATGAAGATGTGTGAGAAGAATGCTTCATTATGAGAAGTGGCCCTGGGTGTGAGCCGTACTGTACAGGTCGATGTGGAGGGGTACTTTGAGGTATGGCCTCATTGGATCTACCTTACCGCTGTCCAAGATGTGGGGAACACAAGCGTTTTAGGAGTTTGTCTTCATTGCGAGCTCACCTGGAATACAACCACACCTATGAGACCCTTTACGTCCTTTCTAAGTCTAATAGCATCTGTGATGCCAGTATTGTGTCTCCAGCAGCTGACAAATCAATTCTGATACCTGCTTCCTGTAAAGAAATCTTTGAAAGTACCTCATTCAGCAGTAAAGAACAGAGATATTTATATGATTTAGAGTGCGGGGAGGAGTTATCCGCCTGTTACTTGCCTGAGGTTGAGGAGCCAGTAAACGAGGTCCTGATGAGAAAGGCCATGACTCCCTCCACTCCGCCCGCTGCCCTGGCGGCAGCCGACGCCGTTTATGAAGAAGGCCTGGCTCGGTTGAAGATCCAAGCTTTTGAGAAACTGGACTTGAACGAACGCTTGGAGAAGCTATCCGAAGAGGTGGAGCAGAAGATCACGGCTCGAGTGGACAAGCTTCAGGGCGAACTTGAAAAAAGAAGCTCAGAATTGGAGCGAGCCAAGCAGGAGAGTCTCAGGTTGTGTCAAGAGAAGCAGGATCTTGAGGATAAGGCTTCGGAACTATCAAGGCAAGTCGACGTGAGTGTGGAAATGCTGGCGACGCTGAAGCAGGACTTGGCACAGAAGGACCAGGAGCTAGCCAGGAAACAGCAGTGAGTATGTCCTGTGGTCAACCTGTGTAAAAGAATATCATATGCCTATGCAAGGTGGCAGCATGTGTTTATCATCATTGTAAAACTCCTGCATCTTGAATTCACAGCAGAATGAAAGGGAATGACCAGGGGTCACAGTTTAAGAATAAGGAGTAAGAGCATTGAGTTTAGAAGTTGGGATGTAATGTTAAAATTGTACAAGGCATTGGTGAGACCAATTCTGGAGTATGGTGTACAATTTTGGTCACCCAATTATGGGAAGGATGTCAACAAAATAGAGAGAGTACAGAGGAGATTTACTAGAATGTTGCCTGGGTTTCAGCAACTAAGTTACAGAGAAAGGTTGAATAAGTTAGGTCTTTATTCTTTGGAGCGCAGAAGGTTAAGGGGGGACTTGATAAAGGTCTTTAAAATGACGAGAGGGATAGACGGAGTTGACGTGGATAAGCTTTTCCCATTGAGAGTAGGGAAGATTCAAACAAGAGGACATGACTTCAGAATTAAGGGACAGAAGTTCAGGGGTAACATGAGGGGGAACTTCTTTACTCAGAGAGTGGTAGCTGTGTGGATTGACCTTCCAGTGGAAGTGGTCGAGGCAGGTTCGATTTTATCATTTAAAAATCAATTGGATAGGTATATGGATGGGAAAGGAATGGAGGGTTATGGTCTGAGTGCAGGTAGATGGGACTAGGGTAAAATAAGTGTTCGGCACGGACTTGTAGGGCCGAGATGGCCTGTTTCCGTGCTGTAATTGTTATATGGTTATATGATTATATTTAGAACGGAGACGAGGAAACACTTTTTCTCACAGAGAGTGGTGAGTCTGTGGAATTCTCTGCCTCAGAGGGCGGTGGAGGCAGGTTCTCTGGATGCTTTCAAGAGAGCTGGATAGGGGTCTTAAAGATAGCAGAGTCGGGGGATATGGGGAGAAGGCAGTAACGGGATACTGATTGGGGATGATCAGCCATGATCACATTGAATGGCAGTGCTGGCTCGAAGGGCCGAATGGCCTACTTCTGCACCTATTGTCTATTGTTTATTGAATGATAATGGGGCAGCTGGTAGAATCGCCACCTCAGTGCCAGTGAAAATGGCTTCCATCCTCACCTCAGCTGTTGTCTGTGTGGAGTTTGCGTGTTCTCTCTGTGATTTCGTTCTCTCCGGATGCCAAAGACATGCGGGTTTGGTAAAGGTTCTGAAAGAGGTGGCTTTAGTGATTGTGCAGGCATTGGTAGTGATCTTAGAAGAATGACTAGAGTCAGGAATGGTTCCAGTTGATTGGAAAATTGCTAATATTACTCTGCTCTTCAAGAAGGGAGCGAAGCAGAAGAGTGGAAACTATAGGCTGGTTAACCTGACTACAGTAATTGGTAAGAATTTACAGTCCACTAGACCAAGTGGGACCCGTTGGGTCCCGTCCCTTCAGGGGGGGGGGGGGGGGACTGTGGCGAAACACACACACATACTAACCACCATCACACACATACACACATACACACACACACACACACACACACACACACACACACACACACACACAAACCCTTGATATTATATTAATATTATTCATTGGCTCCTTTTACCCCATCCCCGCCCTATCCACTGATGCATAGCCCCCAACTCGCAGGCGTGTCTAGAGAGAGAGGGACAGAGAGAGAGACAGAGAGGGGGGGAGGGAGGGGTGGAAATGGGGGGAGAGAGTGGGGGAGAAAGATGGGGTTGGGGGGGGAGAGGAGGAGGGGAGCGGGGTGGGTGGTCCGGGCTGCCGGGTGACGGCACTCGCAGCGCATGGAACACAGCATGCATACCCATTGTGACGTCATCAGCCAAAGCCAGACGGTTTTATTTTCTAAGTTATTTCAGATTTTTGAACATTTTGATTAATAACTCGAGAAATAATGCATTAATTTTTCCGATAAGGCAATTTCGGAGTCCACGGGATAAATCTCTATCGAAATATATAAGAATTTTACCTTTACTGCATCGTTTGTTCGCAAAGATGTGATCACACACCACACACACACCCACACTCATGTTAAAATGAGTTCTTTTTGCCAGTCTAATTCAAGAAAACTTGAGTCAAACCATTGCTGCTAAAATCAGTTCTTTATTCTGTCAGCGCTGGAGAATTCTTTAAACCTTCCAACACAGAGTTAGAAACTCTGGGGCAGGTCGAAAGAATTACTGACTTTGGCATAAATGTAACACATTATATAGGTAAAAGACAAGGATAGTACAAAAGGAGTGGCAAACTATTAACCAATCATTATGGTTTACCATACATTTAACTTATTTGCATTAACCAATCAACTAAATCCTTTCCATTGATTGACAACACGTATAGTCACATGATTTTCCCTTTTCCAGCCCCTTTACAACCTTCTTCCCCTCTGTGGTTTCTTCAACCTCTTTGCTCAAAATCATTTTATTTCAATAAAGCAAAACCACAGATATACAACTAATTCTCAGAATATATACATAATACAGCAATCACACAACACATACATACAAAACATATTTTCACTTTTGGAAGAGAAAGTTATTTCTAAAACTCCGATTTAAACAAAGTCTAATACTTACAATCATAATTAAACACAATACACTTCACAATTAATTTCCTTACAACCACATAGTTAAAATACAGTTACTTATGGATTACAAAGATTAAAGATGAGTTTTGCCTCATTCTTACAAAGTGATAAAGACAAAGTTCTAATCACACAATTCCCAACTACAGACACATAAAGGCCATTAATTGTCACACTTGATTGCTTCTTCCCAAGCTCGGGTCTAATTTCATTCTGTATTACAACCTCCCCCTACTATCTCTGGAAGAAAAGAATGTAACGCTTCTTCACTAAAAGCATTCCTCACAACAAATGAAAGAGTATCAAAACAGAGTTACTTTCTCAGTTTCTGGTAACCATAAGAAATCCTTTTGCAAAGGTCACACAACCATCACCTATGCCTTATCTCTTATCCCAACATAAACACATGTAAACAGCACAAACCATCTCACAGTCTAGTATCTACCCTTGGTGCCTACAATCCCATAGGCAACCATAAATCGCCTTAAATGACACAGCCAAACTCTGAGATGTGTCACAAAGGAAGAAGGATGGTGCCCATGTCATGGAGAAAGATCCCATTTACAACTTCCATTATAAACAGCAACCTAAACCAACTACAACTTCTCACAGCATGATTATTGCTTCAAAGCAATAAATAAAGATATGCCTATTCAGATCAACCTTTCCATGTTATGATAAGCCATCTGTTCTGCTGTGTGTGTTCTTTGTTCTTTATTTCTTTGTGGAGGCCTGTATTTCTGAAAGTCCCAACTCCAAACCCTTCTCTTGCAATTTAACACAAGTTCCTTAAGAGCTTATCATTTGAGCAATTTTATTATATATTTCCTCACTCACACTCACGATCAGAGTTTTATAGTTATAAGGATTATCAAAGATGAGGTTCTGGGTACTTCGAAACACATGATAAAATATGGATATCTTGTCTGACGAACTTGGTGGAATTCTTTGAGGAAGTAAATAGCAGGACAGACAAAGGAGAGTCAGTGGGTGTTGTTTACCTGGATTGTCGGAAGGCCTTTAAGGTGCCACACGTGAGGCTGCTAAGGAAGATGAGAGCCCACGGTATCAAAGGGCAGATGCTAGCATGGATAGCAGGTTGGCTGGATGGCAGAAGACAAAGAGTGGCAATAAAGGGGGCTTTTTCTGGTTGGCTGCCAGTGACTAGTGGAGTTCCACAGGGGTCGGTGCTGGGGCCGCTACTCTTCACATTGTATATTAATGATTTGGATGAGGGGATTGAAGGCTTTGTGGCCAAGTTTGCAGATGATATGAAGAGAGGTGGAGGGGCAGGTAGTGTAGAGAAAGCAGGGACTCTGCAGAACTTGGGCAGGTTGGGAGAGTATGCAGAGAAGTGGCAGATGGAATATAGTGTAGCAAAGTAGGAATAAAGGCGTAGACTATTTGCTAAATAGGGTGAGGATTTGGAAATCGGAGGTGCAAAGGGATTTGGGAGTGCTGGTGCAGGATTCCCAAAAAGGTTAATCTGCAAGCTGAATCAGTAGCAAGGAAGGCAAATGCAATGCTGGCATTTATTTTGGGAGGACTAGAATATAAACGCTGTGATGTAACGCTGATGCTTCATATGATGCTGGTCAGACCGCATTTGTAGTACAGGTTGAACATTGATTCTCTGGCAAGTGTAGTGCATTTGGATGGGCAAGAACAGGCCCTTTAGTCCACAATGTCTGTGGCAGCACAATGCTAAGATCATCTCTCGTCTACCTGCACACTATCCATTCCCTGCCTATCCACAAGTCTCTATTTTGCCTCAACCACCATTCCCGGCTGTGTGTTCCAGGCACTCACCACCCTCTGGGGTGAAAAAAAGTTAGCCCACACACCTCATTTAAATTAGCCTCTCATATAACTTTATACACTTCTATCAGATCTGCCCACAACCTCTGGAGTTCCAGAGTCTCCAACCTCTCCCTGTAACCCAAGCAACACTCTGGTCACCACCTCTGCACCCTTGCCAAGGCCACCCAATTCTTCCTGTAATAGTGTGACCAGTTTCACTTTAGTTTATTGTCTTGTGTAGTGGGGTAGCTTTTGTTGCGTGCTTACCAATCAGCAGAAAGACATTACATGATTACAATTGATCCATTTACAGTGTATAGAAACATGATAAGGGAATACCGTTTAGTGCAAGGTAAAGCCAGCAAAGTCCGATCAAGGATAGTCCGTGGGTCACCAAAGAGGTAGTAGTCCAGCACTGCTCTCTGGTTGTGGGATGGTTCATTTGCCTGATAACAGCTGGGAAGGAACTGTCCCTGAATCTGGTGCTGTGGTTTTTACACATCTATATCTTTTGCCTGATGGGAAAGGGAAGAAGAAGAAGTGGCCAGGGTGTGATTGGACCTTGATTATGCTGCTGGCCTTGCTGAGGCAGTGTGAGGTGTAGATGGAGTCAATGGAAGGGAGGTTGGTTTGTGTGATGGTCTGGGCTGCGTCCACAATTCGCTGCAATTTCTTGCAGTTTTGGGATCATACAGAATATGTATAAAATGACGAGAGGAATTGATTGAGTCTTTTGTGCAGAGTAGCGGAATCAAGAACCAGGCACCATAGGTTTAAGGTGAAAGATTTAATAGGAACATGAGGGGCAACGTTTCATGCAGTGTGTGTGGTGGGTATATGGAACTAGAGGTACATCATAGAAAGTACAACTGCAGCACAGCAACAGGCTCTTCCGTTCACAAGTCTGTGCCAAACATCTTACCTAGATAAACTAATGCCATTTGCATTCACTTGATCCATGTCCCTCCATTCTCTGCATATCCACGTGCCTGTTTAAACCCTTCTTAAATGCCACGTATGTATCTGCCTCCTCCACCACCCCTGGCTGCACCTTCTAGACCCACACCGCTCTCTGTGTAAAAACAAAAGCCTGCACATCTCCTTTAAATGAGGTACAGTAACAACATTTTAAAAACATTTGGGCAGGTACAAGGATAGGAAAGGTTTAGAATAACAAACATGGGAAATGGCACTAGTTTAGATGGGAGATCTTGATCGGCATGGTTGTTTGGGCTGAATGACTATGATGCTAATTTAAAGGTTTAGTTAGGTCTATAAAATATATATATTTTAGTCTATGCATTGCTGATGGTGTGATAAGATAAGCCAGTTGAATTGTCAGCTTTTAATTTTGGTCTTGGTTTTTGCAGGGAGGTGTTACAGATCGATCAGTTTTTACAAGACACGGCGGCACGAGAAGCTAACGCAAAGGTCCGCCTGCAGCAGTTCATCGAGGAACTTCTGGACCGAGCGGACAGGGCGGAGAAGCAGCTGATGGTCATCAGCAGTTGTGGGTCAACACCAAACGGCAGCCTGGGCCGATGCAGCAATCTCGGGCCAAAGGGAGCTGGCAGACAACAGGTACGTGGGGGGAGGGACTGCTGGTTTACACCCAACTGGAGTAACTAAGCTGGACAGGCAGCATCTCTGGAGAGAAGGAATGGGTGATGTTTCAGGTTGAGATCCTTCTTCACACTGAGAGTCGCGAGAGGGAGACACAGAGGTAAGGAGGAGTAAGGTGTGAAAATGAGGCATCAAAGGAGTAGTGGAAGGGGGGGGGGGAAGGTAAAGAGTAACCCTTGTTTTTCCACTGCATCCCTCCCACTTCCTACTTCTCCGACCAGTCTGACTGTCCACATGATTACATTTTATCTCCTTGTGCTTCGTTGTCAACCTCTCCTAGCTACCAATCATCTACGCTACATTTTCCTTGATCACCATCTCCTGTGATGCCTCATCTGTACACCTTGCCCTTCTTTATCTCTGTCTCCCTCTCCCCTGACTCAGTGTGAAGAAGGGTCTCAACCCAAAACATCACCCATCCCTTCTATCCAGTGAGGCTGTCTGTCCCGCTGAGTTACTCCAGCATTTTGTATCTAACAGGTATGTGGGTTTGATTAATAAGGAAATCAAAATCTAATCTGAACACAGAAAAGTACAGCACAGGAACAGGCCCTTTGACACACAATGTGTGTGCCCAACATGTTCATAAGTTCTAGGAGCCATTCAGCCCATCAAGTGAACTCCGTCATTCAATCATGTCTGATCTATCTTTCCCTCTCAACCCCATTCTCCTGTCTTCGCCCATAACCCTGACACCCTTACTAATCAAGAACCTGCCAATCTCCACGTTTAAAATATCCATTGACGGCCTCCACAGCTGTCTGTGGCAATGAATTCCACAGATTCACCACACTTTTTCATGCCAAGGCCACCCCTTATCTGGCTGCATATGCCTCCCTGCATATCCATGTGCCTATTCAACACTCACTTAAATGCTGCCTCTACCACCACCCTGACAGCACATTCCCAGCACTGCCCGGCCTCTGTGTAAAAGAAACATCACCTTTAAACTTTGCCACTCTCACCTTAAAGCTATGACCCGCTGAGTTTCTCCAGCACGTTGTATCTTGCTCAAGATAGCAGTGTCTGCAGTCACTTGTGTCACCAAAATCTCATCTGACATGAAATTAAAGAACAAAGCTACCTGAAAATATTATAGGTTTTCTTGACTTGGTGCGAATCAAATCATTGGTGAGAACACACTTGGATACGGTGTACAGTTCTGGTCACGCAGCTGGAAAGCAGTGACAGGACCGGTCAAAGTCAGCATGAATTTATGAAGGGGAAATCATGCTTGACTAATCTTCTGGACGTTTTTGAGGATGTAACAAGTAGAATGGATAAGGGAGAGCCAGTGGATATGGTGTATCTGGACTGAAGGCAGAGTGTTAGGTAAACTGTTGGGACTGAAGGCAGATAAATCCCCAGGGCCTGATGGTCTGTATCCTAGAGTACTCAAGGAGGTGGCCCTAGAAATCAAGAAGGTGGCCCTAGATGCATTGGTGATCATTTTCCAATGTTCTCTCGACTGGATCAGTTCCTGTGGACTGGAGTGTAACTAATGTAACCTCACTTTTTAAGAAAGGAGGGAGAGAGAAAACTGGGAATTATAGACCAGTTAGCCTGACATCGGTAGTGGGGAAGATGCTTGAGTCGATTGTTAAAGATGTTATAGCAGCACATTTGGAAAGCAGTGACAGGATCGGTCAAAGTCAGCATGGATCTATGAAGGGCAAATCCTGCTTGACTAATCATCTGGAATTTTTGAGGATGTGACAAGTAAAATGGATGAAGGAGGGACTGTGGATGTAGTGTATCTGGACTTTCAGAAAGCCTTTGACAAGGTCCCACACAAGAGATTAGAGGGCAAAATTAGAACACATGGCACTGGGGGTAGGGTATTGACATGGATAGAGAACTGGTTGGCAGACAGGAAACAAAGAGTAGGAATTAACGGGGCCCTTTCAGAATGGCAGGCAGTGACTAATGGGGTACCGCAAGGCTCGGTGCTGGGACCCCAGTTATTTAACAATATATATTAACGATTTAGATGAGGGAATTATGTGGAAGTTGGAAGGTCATGTTGCAGTTGTATAAGATGTTGGTGAGACCACATTTAGAATATTGTGTTCAGTTCTGGGCACCATGTTATAGGTAAGATATTGTCAAGCTTGAAAGGGTTCAAATTATTATCTGAATGGTGTCAGATTAGGAAAATGGGAGGTGCAACGAGACCTGGGTGTGCTTGTACATCAGTCACTGAAAGTAAGCATGCAGGTACAGCAGGCAGTGAAGAAAGCTAATGGCATGTTGACCTTCATTGCAAGAGGATTTCAGTTTAGGAGCAAGAAGGTCCTTCTGCAGTTGTACAGAGCCCTAGTGAGACCACACTTGGAGTATTGTGTGCAATTTTGGTCTTCTAATTTGAGGAAGGACATTCTTGCTATTGAGGGAGTGCAGCATAGGTTCACCAGGATTCCCGGGATGGCGGGACTGCCGTATGATGAAAGAATGGGTCGACTGGGATTGTATTCACTGGAATTTAGAAGGATGAGAGGAGATCTTATAGAAACATATAAAATTCTTAAAGGATTGGACACGCTAGATGCAGGAAAAATGTTCCCAATGTTGGGGGGAGTCTAGAACCAGGTGTCACAGTTTAAGAATAAGGGGTAGGTAGAGATGAGAAAAGACTGAGATGAGGAAAAACTACTTCACCCAGGGAGTTGTGAATCTGGAATTCTCTGCCACAGGAAGCAGTTGAGGCCAATTTTTCAAGAGAGAGTTAGATTTAACTCTTAGGGCCAACAGAATCAAGGCATATGGGGGAAAAAGAAAGAACGGGGTACTGATTTTAGATGATCAGCCATGATCATATTGAATGGCAGCACTGGCTCGAAGGACTGAATGGCCTACTCCTGCCCCTATTTTTCTCAGTTTCAATAGAAAGATGTCATTAAGTTGGAACGGGTGCAGAAGAGGTTGAATGAGACTACCTGGACGTGGGCTTAATTTATATAGAGCAAGAGGTTATATAGGCTGGGAATTTGTCTGTGGAGTGGAGGAGGCTGATGGGTACCTAATTTAGCTGTACGATGAATGAAGTGAATGCTGACAGTCGTTTTCTCAGCATAGTGGATTGTAAAACTAGAAGGTGGAGGTGGAGGATGAAGGTGAGAGGGATGAGATTAAAGAGGTACTTCCAGGATAACACATTCATTCTCTCACAAATTCTCACCAACTCAGACAGATGCGTGTAGAAAGCATTTTATCAGGATGCATCACAGCATGGTTTGGGAACAGCTCCATCCAAGACCGCAAGAATTGTGGACGCAGCCCAGACCATCACACAAACCAACCTCTTTAATTACTGACTTTATCGTTAAACATTATTCATGTTATTCCCGTCATCATGTATCTGTACACTGTGAACGGCTCGATTGTAATCATGTATTGTCTTTCTGTGGACTGGTTAGCACGCAACAAAAGCTTTTCGTACACGTGACAATAAAGTAAACTGAACCTCGTTCAGAAGGTAATCAGTATGTGGAATGCGCTGTCAGAGGAAGTTTTCTAAGTGGATACATATATGATTTTTCAAAGGCTTTTGGGCAGATATACGATGGGGAGGGGCAACTGCAGGCACATGGGACTAGCCCAGCATGCTGATGTTGTTATCGTGGACAAGGTGGGCTGGGGTTGTTTCCATGTACAGCTCCATGCCCAGCATGCTGATGTTGTCGTGGACAAGGTGGGCTGGGGTTGCCCTGTGTGGTGGAGGAGAGGACTCGGGATAAAGTGGGTGATAGGTAGAGACACATAAGGTAAAAGGATTTTTAAAAAGTGGTAGATTGAGCCAAGGGTGGAGAGAGAGGAGTTAAGGGCTTGTCCCACTTGGGCGTCATTTGCGCGTCATTTACGCGACATACTAAAAATTGGTTAGCGCGTCGTGACGCGCACATGGTGGCGTATGCTGTGGCGCTCGGTAATATGCGGTGCTTCCCTATCACCCCAGGAGTTTGGAATGTTCAAAATCTTCGCATGCCACCTGTGTGACGTATCCCTTGCGTACACTGACGTACTGATGGCGTACGTGTAGCGCGTGGTGACGTATGGTTACGCACGGTGACGCACGAACATTGCCTATGCTAATTTATAATGCGTCACCGTGTGTCAACGTCCGTAACCCTGCGTCGCCGTGTGCCGCCCGTACGCTATCGGCGCTCCATTTGCATGTCATTTGCGCCACACCACGTGATCACCCGGGTATAAAGCGCTCCGAATTTTGAAATATTGTCGCTGGGAAAATCCGTGCCACGGAGACTGGCGCTACTTAGCGCTCGACTTGCGGACTGCTAGACGATTTTTGCGCGACAGTCGCGCATCATTCACTGCTGGCCTGTCACGTAAATGACGCCCAAGTAGGACAGGCCCTTTAGAGACTGGGGTTAGAAGGGGATGTGGCGATGAGATGCTGCAGATCTGTACTGTGTTAGGTAGCACCCGATAAAGGGAGAGATGAGGGGCAGATGAGAACATTTGGGGAGGACAATGAATGGGTGAGTGTTTGGGGGGGTGGGGGGGGTGGACAGAAGGAGAGAGATGGACTTGCCTGTAATTGGAGTTGTAAACTACTGTTTTACCTGGGGCCGTGGGACAAAGCTTACCACAAATTTCAATGATTATTGAGTTTGCAGATGGCGCTAATTTGGGTGGCATCGTAGACATTGAGGATCATTATCAAGATTTACAGTGGGATCTAGATCAGATGGGCAGGTGGGCTGAGGAATGGCAAATGGAGTTTAATGCAGATAAGTGCAAGATGTGAAAGTTTGGGAAATAGAACCAGTGAATGGACACATCCTGGGGAGTGTTGTAGAACGGGGATTTGGGGTACTGGTAATAGTTCCTGTAAGTGGCGTCACAGGTAAATTGCCTTTGGCATGCTTTCCTTTATCAGTTGGGGAACTCTATACTGAGTAGGGATGTTATGTTGCAGTTATGTATGTTAGAGAGGCCGTATTTACAGTCATAGAGCTATACAGCACAGAGACCTTTAACCCATCTTGTCCATGCCAACGTTGGCACAACATGGGGCTCCTCTCATTTGCCCGCATTTGGCTCATAGCCTTCTGAAAACCTTCCTATCCATATATCTTTCCAAACGTCTTTTGAAAGTTGTCATTGAATCCAATTCTATAGCTTCCTCTGGCAGCTCGTACTAGATAAGGTCAACTGTCTGGGTAAAAATGTTGTCCCCAAAGTCCTGAAAATCTCTTCTCTCTCACCTTAAGCAAATGCTCTCTAGTTTTAGAAGTCTCTACCCTTTAGAAGTCTCCACATGCCCCTCGTGATCTTGTACATCTCTATGAACTCCTTGGCCTCTTACGCTTCAAGGCCAAAAGACCTCGCCTAATAAACCTCTCCCTATAAATCATGACTGCAAGCCCAGGTAACATCCTGGTGAATCTCTTCTGTACCCTTTCCAACGTTCTGACATCCTTCCCTGTTGCTGGGCAACCAGAACTGAACACAGTACTTCAAGTGTGGTCTCACCAGCTACACGTCCAACCTTTACACTTAGTAATGATCCAAGCAGACTGGTGGCATGGACTGCTATGATGCAGTTTGGTATGAGGAATAAGGAGAGGCAATGCAGAATCACAGGAGCAACGGGATCTGGCAATTAGTGTGCACTTAGATTCACAATGTGGTTGGTGATGTGTTCACAATTCTGGGCTTTGTCTGAAGAGTCAAAGAGTCTTCTTCTTGCGTATGGCGTGCACAGCCTAAAGTTGTGGGCCAACTTGTTCTATTTGATCTATTTGTTTGTGCACATCGGGTTGATTGCATGAGTCAAAACAGGGTGGACGTTGCAATCTCATACCAAGGCCAACTCTTCTCACCTGCACATAATCCATCATCCCCCTAATCCCTAACTGTACATAGTCTCTTAATTGTCTTCAAATAAGTCTCTTCAGTGCCACTATCATATCTGTCTCCACCTCCAGCCCTGGCATCCAGTTCCTCTGTGTAAAAAAAGTTTCATTTAAACGTTGCCCCCCTCACCTTAAATCCTATTAAATCTTTTCCCCTTCACCTTGAACCTATGTCTTCTGGTTCTCGATTCCCCTACTCTGGGTAAAAGACTGTGCATCTACCCGATCTATTCCTCTCATGATTTTATACACCTCCCCTCATCTCCCCTCATCCTCCTGCACTCCATGGAATAGAGACCCAGCCTACTCAACTTCTCCCTATAGCTCACAGCCTCTAGTCCTGGCAACATCCTCGTAAATCTTTTCTGAACCCTTTCCAGCTTGACAATGTCTTTCCTATAACATGATGCCCAGAACTGAACACAATATTCTAAATGCAGTCTCATCAACATCTTGTACAACTGCAACATGACCTCCAAACTTCTATACTCAATACTCTGACTGATGAAGGCCAAAGTGCCAAAAGCCTTTTTGACCACCTTATCTACCTGCGACTCGACATTCAAGGAACCATGCACCTGCACTCCTAGATCCCTCTGCTCTACAACACTACCCAGAGGCCGACTATTCACTGTGTCAGTCCTGCCCTTGTTTGACATCCCAAAATGCAACACCTCACACTTCTCTCTATTAAATTCTATCCACCACTCCTCCGCCCACCTGGCCAATCGATCCAGATCCTGCTACAATCGTTCACAACCATCTTCACTATCTGCAAAACCACTCACTTTTGAATCATCAGCAAACTTGCTAATCTTGCCCTGTATGTTCTCATCCAAATCGTTGATGTAGATAACAAACAGTAATGGGCCCAGCACTGAACCCTGAGGCACACCACTAGTCACAGGCCTCCAGTCCCAGAAGCAACCTTCCACCATCACCCTCTGCTTCCTTCCATGGAGCCAATTTGCTATCCATTCAGCCATCTCCCCTTGCATCCCATGCGATCTAAGCTTCCAGAGCAGCCTACCATGCGGCACCTTGTCGAACGCCTTACTGAAGTCCATGTACACAACATCTACAGCTCTGCCCTCATCAATCTTATGGTCACGTCTTCAAAAAAATCAATCAGATTTGTGAGACACGACCTCCCACGTACAAAACCATGCTGACTGTCCCTAATCAGATCTTGCCCATCCAAATGCCTGTATATTGGGGACGATCAGCCATGATCACAATGAATGGCGGTGCTGGCTCGAAGGGCCGAATGGCCTCCTCCTGCACCTATTTTCTATATCTATGTCTATACTCCTAATAATACGCTCCAGTAACTTACCAACAGCAGATGTTAAGCTCACCGGCCTATAGTTCCCAGCATTTTCCCTGCAGCCCTTCTTGAAAAGAGGCACAACATTTGCCACCCTCCAGTCTTCCGGCACCTCTCCTGTATTTAAGGACCTCATAAATTTCACCCAGGGCTCCCGCAATTACCTCTCTAGTTTCCCGCAATGTCCTCGGATATATCTGATCAGGCCCTTGATGTTCAAAAGCCTTCAAACACAACAGTACCTTCAGTACTTCCTCGACGATAACCCTGACTGCTCTCAAGACACTTCCAATGACTGTTACAATTTCCTCTGTTCTACTGTTTTTCACCTTGGTAAATACAGCGGAGAAATATTCATTGAGGACCTTGCCCATCTCCTGTGGCTCCACACAGAGGTGACCGCTTTTATTCCTGAGAGGTGCCACTCTCTCTCTAGTTACCCTTTTACCCCTTATGTATTTATAAAATCTATTGGGACTGTCCTTAATGCTACCCACCAGAGCAATCTCCTGGCCCCCTTTTGCCCTTCTGCTTTCCTTTTTTAGTTTGCTCCTTAGTTCCTGAAACTCCTTCATGATCCTAGCTGCCTATACCTGTCCCATGCATCCTTCTTGTTTTTGACTAACGTCTCAATTTCCCTCGTCAGCCAAGCTTCCTTCCATTTGCCTGACGAGGGAAATTCTTGCTATTGAGGGAGTGCAGCAAGCATTCACAAGGTTAATTCCCGGGACTGTCATAGGCTTAGAGAATGGAGCGGCTGGGCTTGTATTCATTGGAATTGAGAAGGATGAGAGGGAATCTTATAGAAACATCTACATATATTAAGGGATTGGACGTACAGATCCTGAGCTCTCTTCAGTACACTTTTAAAAACATCCCACTTTGCCAATGTTTCTTTCCCCTCTAATAACCTGCTCCAGTCAACTTGAGCGAGACCTTCTCTCATACCCTCAAAGTTGGCCTTACCCCAATTGAGCATTTTAACACGTGGACCCTCTCCGTCCCGATCCATAACTATCTTAAACCTAATAGAACTGTGGTCACTTGTCCCAAAAGGCTCCTCCACACACACTTCATTAACTTGTCCTTCCCAATTTCCTAATACTAGATCCAGCATTGCCCTCTCACATGTGGGGGCCTCTACATACTGTTTAAGAAAACTCTCCTGAGCACGTTTGAGGAATTGCACCCCATCTAAACCTTTCACGCTATGATTTTCCCAGTGTATATTGGGAAAGTTGAAATCCCGAACAACCTTATTTGACCTGCAGCTGTCTGCAATCTCCCGGTACATTTGTTCTTCTAATTCCCATTGACTATTCGGGGGTCTGTAGTACACCCCCAACAAGGTGATCATCCCTTTCTTGTTCCTCAGCTCCACCTATATAGCCTCACTAGACGAACCATCCGTAATGTCGCCTCTAAACACGGCCGTGACATCCTCCTTAACCAACAATACAACCCCCCATCTCTTTTTCCATCACCCTGTCTCTCCTGAAGCTCCTGTACCCCGCAATCATCCACAATCAGTACCCCGTTCCTGCCTCTCTCACATCCCTTGATTCCGCTGGCCATTAGAGCTCTATCTAACTCTTTTGAATGCATCCAGTGAATTGGCCTCCACTGCCTTCTGAGGCAGAGAATTCCACAGATTCTCAACTCTCTGTGTGTTCTCCAGAGATGCTGCCTGACCCGCTGAGTTACTCCAGCACCATAAACCTCCATGGCCGACCAGCGCAGGGAACAGGCTCACCAGGGCCAAGTGCTGCCACCTCCTGGGGAAACGGGGTAAGCTCGCCGGGCTGCCAGTCAGACTAAAACCCCACCCCCCTGCATAGAAACAAAGACAATAGGTGCAGGAGTAGGTCATTTGGCCCTTCGAGCCAGCACCGCCATTCAATATGATCATGGCTGATCATCCAACACCAGTACCCCGTGCCTGCTTTTTCCCCATATCCCTTGATTCCCTTACCCCAAATGGTAAATCTAACTTCCTCTTGAAAACATCCAGTGAATTAGCCTCCACTGCCTTCTATGGCAGAGAATTCCACAGATTCACAACTCTCTGGGTGAAAACGTTTTTCTTCATCTCAGTCCTAAATAGCCTCTCATTTATTCTTAAACTGTGGCCCCTGGTCAGTCCCGCCATCCCGGGAATTAACCTGGTGAACCTAGCATGCCACTGGCTAACATACAATCCATGGAAAATAAGCTGGGTGAACTTGGAGCTGGAATGACTTGCCTGAAAGAAGTGAGAGACTGCTCCGTTTCACAGAGACATGGCTCACCCCTGACAAACCTGACTGCCATTCAGCCCGATGGCTTCTTCCTACACCAGATGGACCGTACAGCGTCTTCAGGCAAGGTTGGAAGCGGTGGTGTCTGCTTTCTAATCAATACCTCGTAGTGCTCAGACATGGCAGTCCCGACAAGTTCATGTTCCCCGGAACTGGAATATCTGACTGAAGTGTCGTCCCTACGACCAGCCCAGGGAATTCAGCTCATCACCAACTTGACTTGGAGTCAGCACTCATCTCTATAACTGGATCCTTCACTTCCTGACCAACAGACACCAATCAGTGAGGATAGGGGACAAATCATGCTCTGCGATGATCCTCAACTGGTGCTCCACAAGGCTGCGTTCTCAGCCCTCTTCTTTATAATAATAATAATAATGGATGGGATTTATATAGCGCCTTTCTAATACTCAAGGCGCTTTACATCGCATTATTCATTCACTCCTCAGTCACACTCGGTGGTGGTAAGCTACTTCTGTAGCCACAGCTGCCCTGGGGCAGACTGACGGAAGCGTGGCTGCCATTCTGCGCCTACGGCCCCTCCGACCACCACCAATCACTCACACACATTCACACACAGGCAAAGGTGGGTGAAGTGTCTTGCCCAAGGACACAACGACAGTATGCACTCCAAGCGGGATTCGAACCGGCTACCTTCCGGTCGCCAGCCGAACACTTAGCCCATTGTGCCATCTGTCGCCATCTGGCGTCTTCTTTACTCCTTGTACACCCACGACTGTGTAGCCATGTACACATCTAATTCAGTTTATAAATTCACACACGACACCACCATTGTGGGCCCTATAAACGGTCAAAAGTGATAATAGAATTAGGCCATTTGTTCCATCAAGTCTACTCCACCATTCAATCATGGCTGATCTATCTCACTCCCAACCCCATTCTCCTGCCTTCTCCCAATAAACTCTAAAACCCGTACTAATCAGGAATCCATATCTGCCTTAAAAATATCCCTGACTTCGCGTCCACAGCTTTCTATGACAAAGAATTCCACAGATTCACCACCCTCTGACTAAAGAAGGGTGGTGAAGAAATTTCTTTAGGTTAGGTTCATAGGTTAACCTACTAATTCCTGGGATAATTATTGTAAACCTCCTCTGGACCTTCAAATTCCTGGGCGTGCACATCTCTGAAGATCTTTCCTGGTCCGAGAACACTGATGCAATTATAAAGGAAGCACATCAGCATCTCTACTTCCTAAGAAGATTACGGAGAGTCGGTATGTCAAGGAGGACTCTCTCTAACTTCTACAGGTGCACAGTAGAGAGCATGCTGACCGGTTGCATCGTGGCTTGGTTCGGCAACTTGAGCGCCCAGGAGCGGAAAAGGCTGTAAAAAGTTGTAAACACTGCCCAGTCCATCATCGACTCTGACCTCCCTACCATCGAGGGGATCTATTGCAGTCGCTGCCTCAAAAAGGCTGGCAGCATCATCAAGGACCCACACCATCCTGGCCACACACTCATCTCCCCGCTGCCTTCAGGTAGAAGGTACAGGAGCCTGAAATCTGCAACATCCAGGTTCAGGAATAGCTGCTTCCCCACAGCCATCAGACTATTAAACTCAACTCAAACAAAACTCTGAACATTAATAGCCCATTGCACTTTATCTGATTATTTATGTGTGTGTGTGTATATATATATATATGTGGACACACTGATCTGTTCTGTATTCATGCCTACAATATTCTGTTTTGCTGAAGCAAAGCAAGAATTTCATTGTCCTATCTGGGACACATGACAATAAACTCTCTTAAATCTTGACCCTCTTTAGAGCCAACGCATCCTTCCTCAGATATGAGGCCTAAAATTGCTCATTACATTCCAAATGCGGCCTGACCGGTACCTTTTCGAGCCACGGTTTGATATTCCTGTTTTTGTATACAAGCCGTCTTGAAATAATCTAGCATTGAGTTTACTTTCTTTCTACTGATTCGACTTGCTGATTAACCTTTTGGGAATCCTGCACCAAATGATGATGAGACGGAGTGCAGGAAGTAGATCGGGAACCTGGTGTCGTGACAACAACCTTTCAATGTCAGAAAGACAAAGGAGATAGTGATGGATCCCAGTTTGTATTGGCGCCTACGTAGGAGTCAATATTTTCTCCTGGACCACCCATATTGAAGCAACGACCACGAAAGCACACCAACGCCTCTACCTTCTGAGGCTTAGGAAGTTTGGCATGTCTCCTACAACTCTCACCAACGTCTATAGATGCGCCATAGAAAGCTTGAATCAAGATGCAGTCCAATCTCCATCCAAGACCACAAGACATTGCAGCAAATTGTGGACGCAGCCCAGCCTATCACACAAACCAACCTCACTTCCGTTGACTCTATTTATACCTCGCGCTGCCTCCGCAAGGCCAGCAGTATCATCAAAGACAAGTCGCTCCTTCTTCTCCCCTCTCCCATCAGGCAAAAGGTACAGAAGTGTGAAAACGCACACCTCCAGATTCAGGGACAGTTTCTTCCCGGCTGTAATTAGGCAACTGAACCATCCTACCACAACTAGAGAGCAGTCCTGAACTATTATTTACCTAATTGATGACCAATCTGTACTTGGATGTTACTGAGAAAAACATTTTTCACACAGAGAGTGGTGAATCTCTGGAATTCTCTGCCACAGAAGGTAGTTGAGGCCAGTTCATTGGCTATATTTAAGAGTGAGTTAGATGTGGCCCTTGCGGCTAAAGGGATCAGGGGGTATGGAGAGAAGGCAGGTACAGGATACTGAGTTGGATGATCAGCCATGATCATATTGAATGGCGGTGCTACTCCTGCACCTATTTTCTATGTTTCTATGGCTTTACCTTGCATTAAATGTTATTCTCTTTATCCTGTATCTTTACACTGTAAATGGCTCGACTGTAATCATCTTTATAGCACGCCACAAAAGCCTTTCACTGTACCTCGGTACACGTGACAATAAACTCAACTGAAACCATCTGCTGTTGCTTGTTTCTACAAGTCATGATGCAGCTCTACAGGACGTTGGTCAGGCCGTGTTTGGAGTATTATGTGCAGTTCTGGTCGCCCCATTACAGGAAGGATGTGAAGACTCTGGAAAGGGTGTAGAGGATGTTTCCCAGAATGTTGCTTGGATTAGTGGGCATCAACTACAGGGTGAGAGAGGGCAGACTTGGACTGCTGCAACACTGCATGTTGAGGGAGTGAATACAATTGTGAGAGGGATTGATAGGGTTAACAGTCTGACCAGTTTTTCCTGGGTGGAAGTATCTTGGAGGACAGCTGTTGGGTGAGAGGGCGAAGGCTGAGAAAGATGTGCGGGCTCTGTTTACACAGAGGTTGATGAGAGGCTGGAAGGAGCTTTTGGGTGGTCAAGGTGGTGGAAATGGCAACGGCATTAACACACCTTTGGATGGGCACATGGGGCATGTAGATTCCATGCAGGCAGATAAGAGGTTATCTTAGCATCATGTTCACCATGGACATTGTGGGCTGAAGGTCCTGTACCTTATGTTCTTTATGAACTGTTCTATGTTCTATGATCAATTGGCTTTTACCGTGATGTTCAAATTCTGAAAAAGTAAAATCAATCCACATAAATCCACAATCCGCAGATAAATCCCCAGGGCCTGATGGTCTGCATCCCAGAGTACTCCAGGAGGTGGCTCTAGAAATCGTGGATGCAATGGTGATCATCTTCCTATGTTCTATAGATTCAGGATCAGTTCCTGTGGATTGGAGGGTAGCTAATGTTATCCCACTTTTCAAGGAAGAAAACAGGGAATTATAAACTAGTTAGACTGACATCGGTGGTGGGGAAGATGCTGGAGTCAATTATTAAAGGGCACATTTGGATAGTAGTAAAAGGATTGGTCCAAGTCAGCGTGGATCTATGAAGGGCAAATCCTGCTTGACTAATCATCTGGAATTGTTTGAGGATTTAACAAGTAAAATGGATGAAGGAGAGACAGTGGATGTAGTGTATCTGGACTTTCAGAAAGTCTTTGATAAGGTCCCAAACAAGAGATTAGTGTGCAAAATTAGAACACATGGCACTGGGGGTAGGGTATTGACATGGATAGAGAACTGGTTGGCAGACAGGAAGCAAAGAGTTGGAATTAACGGGTCCTTTTCAGAATGGCAGACAGTGACTAGTGGGGTGCCGCTAGGTTCAGTGCTGGGACCCCAGTTATTTACGATATATATGAACAATTTAACATCTCCAGGTTTGTGGTATACACAAACTGGGTGGCAGTGTGAACTGCGAGGAGGATGCTATGAGACCGCAGGGTGACTTGGATAGGTTGGGTGAGTGGGCAGATGCATGGCAGATGCAGTTAAATGTGGATAAATTTGAGGTTATCCACTTTGGTGGCAAGAACAAGAATGATGTCAGATAAGGAAAAGGGGAGGTGCAACGAGACCTGGGTGTGCTTGTACATCAGTCACTGAAAGTAAGCATGCAGGTACAGCAGGCAGTGAAGAAAGCTAATGGCATGTTGGCCTTCATTGCGAGCGGATTTGAGTTTAGGAGCAAGGAGGGCCTACTGCAGTTGTACAGGGCCCTAGTGAGACCACACCTGGAATATTGTGTGCAGTTTTGGTCTCCTAATTTGAGGAAGGACATTATTGCTATTGAGGGAGTGCAGCGTAGGTTCACCAGGTTAATTCCCGGGATGGCGGGACTGACATATGATGAAAGAATGGGTCGACTGGGCTTGTATTCACTGGAATTTAGAAGGATGAAAGGAGATGTTATAGAAATGTAAAATTCTTGGGGGTTTGGACAGGCTAAACGTGGGAAAAATATTCCCGATGTCGGAGGAGTCCAGAACCAGGGGTCACAGTTTTAGAATAAGTGGCAGGCCATTTAGGACTGAGATGAGGGAAAACTCTCCCCCACCCCAGAGAGTTGTGAATCTGTGGAATTCTCTGCCTCAGAAGGCAGTGGAGCCCAATTCACTGGATGTTTTCAAGAGAAAGTTAGCTCTGAGGGCTAACGGATTCAAGGGATATGTGGAGAAGGCAGGAACGGGGTACTGACTTTGTATGATCAGCCATGATCATATTGAATGGTGCTGTTGGTCGGGCCAAACTGCTTACTCCTGCATCTATTTTCTATGCTCCTAAATGTTTGCCTGTGACTGGGTTAGATTGTTTCTAATTTTGAATTCCATTTTTTTGTTATCCAGGGAGAAAGGTATGCGTCCCCAAGTGGAATCTCTCGCGGCAATGTGCCTGTGTCTGAGCAGCAGTCATTGCCAAATATCAGGTATGACAAACCGAGAAATGAGTTCATAATTCAACTAAACAAGCCAAGCAGGTGTAGTAGCAACTGGGGAGTGAGAAGTACATTTGATGACTCATGACAAAGCCTCTTTGTCATTATCAACACCTCTACTTCCATAGAAGGCTCAGGAAGTTGAGCATGTTCTCTACAACTCTCACCAACTTCTACAGATGCACCATAGAAAGCATTTATCGGGATGCATCACAGCATGGTTTGGGAAACAGCTCCATCCAGGACCGCAATAAATTACAGCGAATTGTGGACGCAGCCCAGACCATCACACAAACCAACCTCCCTTCCATTGACTCCATCTACACCTCACGCTGCCTCGGCCAGGCCAGCAGCATAATCAAGGACCAATCACGCCCCTGGCCATTCCCTCTTCTCCCCTCTCCCATCGGGCAAAAGGTACAGAAGTGTGAAAACGCACACCTCCAGATTCATGGACAGTTTCTTCCCAGCTGTTATCAAGCAACTGAACCATCCCACCACAGCCATAGAGCAATTCTGAACTCCTATCTACTTCTTAGATGACCCTCGGCATGTCCTTGATGAGACTTTGCTGGCTTGACCTTGCACTGAACGTTATTTCCTTATCCTGTATCTGTATATTGTGAATGGCCATGTTTCAAAGTTGTTAAAAGCGTTGAGTCTTCACTTGGCCATGAATGCCCATTGTCCTGTCCGTGACACTGGGTCACAATGGCGGGTATTGGCCTGGCCACTCAATGTTGTGGACATCCTCCTCCACCACTCTGTACCGCTCGAAGCCTCATTTGACCAGTGAGCTTGGATTCTTGCAGCACCACCCAATCTAATGGAGCCCCAGGCTGCAGCTGAAGAAGGGTTCTGACCCGAAATGTCACCCATCCTTTGTCTCTAGAGATGCTGCCTGACTAGCTGTTACTTCAGCACTTTGTATCTATCTTCAGTATAAACCAGCATCTGCAGTTCCTTCCAACACATTCTCCCATCTTTAATACTCAATACCCTGGTGGGTAAAGGCCAATGTACCAAAGACCTTATTGACTACCATGTTTCCCTGTGATATATTTTTATCTGTACTCCTAGATCCCTCTGCTCTACAACTATTTACAATATATATTAATGATTTAGATGATGGAATTAAAAGTAACACTAGCAAATTTGCAGAGCTGGGTGGCAGTGAAGAGGATGCTAGGAGGTTGCAGGGTGACTTGGACAGGTTGAATGAGAGTGGGCAGATGCATGGCATATGCAGTATAATGTGGATAAATGAGAGGTTATCCACTTTGGTGACAAGAACAAGGAGGCAGATTATTATCTCAATGGTGTCAGATTAGGAAAAAGGGAAGTGCAATGAGACCTGGGTGTCCTTGAACACCAGTCACTGAAAGTGAACATGCAGGTACAGCAGGCAGTGAAGAAAGCTAATGGCATGTTGGCCTTCATAACGAGAATATTTGAGTTTAGGAGTGAAGAGGTCCTTCTGCAGTTGTACAGGGCCCTAGTGAGACCACATCTGGAGTATTGTGTGCAATTTTGGTCTCCTAATTTGAGGAGGACATCCTTGCTATTGAGGGAGTGCACAAGGACTGAACAAGCTAGATGCAGGAAAAATGTTCCCAATGTTGGGGGAGTCCAGAACCAAGGGGCACAGTCTAAGAATAAAGGGGAGGTCATCTAAAACTGAGATGATAAAAAAAACTTTTTCACCCAGAGAGTTGTGAATCTGTGGAATGTTTTTCCACAGAAGGCAGTGGAGGCCAATTTACTGGATGAATTTAAAAGAGAGTTAGATAGAATTCTAGGGGCTAGCAGAATCAGGGGATATGGGGAGAAGTCAGGCACGAGTTACTGATTGTGGGTGATCAGCCATGATCACAATGAATGGCGGTGCAGGCTCAAAGGGCCAAATGGCCTCCTCCTGCACCTATTTTCCATGTTTCTATGTTTCAAAGTTGTACAGGGCCCTGGTGAGACCAACCTGGAGTATTGTATGCAAGTTTTGTCTCCTAATTTGAGGAAGGACATTATTGCTATTGAGGGAGTGCAGCATAGGTTCACCAGGTTAATTCCCAGGATGGCGCGACTGACATATGATGAAAGAATGGGTCGACTGGGCATGTATACACTGGAATTTAGGATGAGAGGGTATCTTATAGAAACATATAAAATTCTTAAAGGACTGGACAGGCTAGATGCAGAAAAAATGTGCCCGGTGTTGGGGGAGTCCAGAACCAGGGGTCACAGTTTAAGAATAAGGGGTAAGCCATTTAGGACTGAGATGAGGAAAAATCTTTTTCAACCAGAGAGGTGTGAATTTGTGGAATTCACTCCCTCAGAAGGCAGTGGAGGCCAATTCATTGGATGTTTTCAAGAGATAGTTAGATTTAGCTCTTAGGGCTAAAGGAATCAAGGGATATGGGGAGAAAGCAGTAACAGGGTACTGATTTTAGATCAGCCATGATCATATTGAATGGCGGTGCTGGCTTGAAGGGCCGAATGGCCTGCTCCTGCATCAATTTTTCTATGTTTCTATGTCTAAGTAGCAGTACGGATATAATTAAAATATGAAACTTCTCCTGAGCCAGGGAGATTTGTGAACCTTGCTTTTTTCACATTTGTGTTGCTGCGTTTAGACCCAAGCCCCCTGGCCACGCGTCACGATGCTACGACAGTGACAGCTTCATGCCATCTGTTGAGGTGCAGTGCCTGGAGCAGAGTCCAGAGCACAACTATCAATACAAACAGATGCGTAATGCAGAGAGCAAGTGCAGCAGGGACCCCATGTCACGGAACTCAGCGCTACGCAGGCAGGCGGTGGAAAACTGGCATCGCAGGCCATATCGCAACAGCACGGAGGGAGAAGAAGGGGATGTGTCTGACGCAGGGTCCAGGACAACTGAATCCGAGGTGGATGTGTGGGAGCAAGAGAGTAAATGCTCAAGCGAGCCACACAAGTTTGGATCCAACTGTGGCAGGGCGTATCGCCTTAGTACAAGTAAGTGTTGCACCTCACTCATCACTGGTGTGTGGTCAGAGCTGTGTGGCCACCACTTGTGGGGCTGTCCCACTTAGGCCACTCTGTGTCTAGGTCCAGAACAAGGGGTCACAGTTTAAGGATAAGGGGGAAATCCTTTAGGACCGAGATGAGAAAAACATTTTTCACACAGAGAGTGGTGAATCTCTGGAACTCTTTGCCACAGAAGGTAGTTGAGGCCAGTTCATTGGCTATATTTAAGAGGGAGTTAGATGTGGCCCTTGTGGCTAAAGGGATCAGGGGGTATGGAGCGAAGGCAGGTACAGGATACTGAGTTGGATGATCAGCCATGATCATATTGAATGGAGGTGCAGGCTCGAAGGGCCGAATGGCCTAATCCTGCACCTATTTTCTATGTTTCTATGTAGGTGACTGCCATGGACTAGGCTTAATGGAAGTCCCCTACGACACCTGGCAACAACCTACGACAGTAAAAATTGTCGTCACTGTCACCAAACATTTTTCAACATGTTGAGAATTTTGTGGCAGTCGCATGTAGTCGCCCAAAAACTCGCCTAAGTGGGACAGGCCCATTAGTGTTCAGTGTCCTTGGAAAGGTAATGATGCACTCTCTTTGATCACAGCTATCCATGTTGAGTGAGTGAGTGAGTGAGTCATTCAATCGGGCTTCATTGCCATATGTGCAAGACACAGCCAGTCTCCAGATTTGGGGCCATTTCCAATCCCAGACACTCGGTGTTAAAGAGCGAGCCCCTGAATCGTTCAGCGACCATCGTTGTGCCCCTGGGGGTGCCTCCCGCAGCCAACCTTGCGGGCACGGGACGTAAGAGCCCAGCTCCCTCTCCTCCCGACGTGTTACTCACGAGCCCCATCACCAGCTCCCTCCACTTCCGTACTCCAGTCTACAGGGTCAAACAGGTCAGGCTCGGGGACTTCCCCTCCACAGGCCCAGGCCCACCGCGTCTCTCTGCATCCCACCGCGTCTCTCTGCGTCCCGCCGTGTCTGCGTCTAGCCGTGTGCCCCACCGTGTATGTCTGCATCTAGCCGTGTGTCCCACCGTGTCTGTCTGTGTCCCACCGTGTCTGTGCGTCTAGCCGTGTGTCCCACCGTGTGTGTCTGTGTCCCACCGTGTGTGTCTGTGTCCCACCGTGTGTGTCTGTGTCCCACCGTGTGTGTCTGTGTCCCACCGTGTGTGTCTGTGTCCCACCGTGTCTGTCTGTGTCCTACCGTGTGTGTCTGTGTCCCACCGCATGACTCAGTGGATATTCCGGGTGGGCTCCCGGTCAGTGCCGGCCAAGCAAGCCCAGATATGGGATATGGCTGTGGCTCACTGGGATGCTCCTGCTCTTGGACAGGTATTCCAGTACTGCATTCCTTTAGGGGCGAAGGGATGCTGACATATTTTGAGGAAAACTCAAGGAACTGAAGGAACTCAGCTGGTCAGGCAGCTTCTGTGGAGGAAGTAGAAGATGATGTTTCAGATTGGGTCTTCAGTCTGATCATTCATCGTCTGTCTATTCCCTCCACAGATGCTGCCTGACCTACTGATATGATATGATAGTGCCATTTAAGATGCTTCTGGATAGGCAGGGAAAGGGGATCAAGGAAAGAACGTTCACGTCACAGCCCTGTTTCCACCAATCTTTCCACCACCACGCACAAGAAGCGACAAGACAGACACCATTGTGTGCAGATGCCGGGAAGTGTGTTCAGCTCTGGCTGAACAACTTCTAATCTTGTGTGTGGTCTTGATAAGAAGAAGGCAGGGAAAGGAGGATATGAATTACGTGCAGGGAGATGAGATAGTCTTGATGTAGTGGGCTGAAGGGTCTCTTCCTCTGCTGCATTCTTGTATCTTCAATGTATACAATTCCCTTGCCTAAAGCTTGTCGCTGTACCTAGGTACACATGACAATAAATTATGAGCTGAACTGAAATGATGCTGCTAAATTAGACTGGATTACTGCCTCAGTGGAGGCCGGTTCTCTGGATACTTTCAAAAGAGAGAGCTAGATAGGGCTTAAAAATAGCGGAATCAGGGGATATGGGGAGAAGGCAGGAACGGGATACTGATTGTGGATGATCAGCCATGATCACATTGCTGGCTCGAAGGGCCGAATGGCCTACTCCTGCACCTATTGTCTATGACATTGAGTGATAGATTGACTTAGTTTGTTTGAACTTTGAAAGTTATTGACGTATCTTTGATTAGTATTCTTTGATTTGTCCGTAGGTAATGCCAAAGCAGTTAGTTACAAAACGGCCAAGCATCATAAGGGCAGCCCCTCACTGTCCAACGAAGTCATTAGTCCTGAGGTGTTGAAGATGCGAGCCGCCCTCTTCTGTATCTTTACGTACCTGGACACCAAGACATTGTTGCAAACGGCTGAGGTGTGTCGGGATTGGAAGTACGTGGCCAGACATCCGGCCGTCTGGACCAGAGTTCTGTTGGAGAATGCCAGAGTGTCCTCTAAGGTATGACACGTGTCAGCTTGTATCCTGCGTACGTCCTCCGTACGTCGGTTTTATCATCAAAACTAAATGACTAAACAAACAATATCAACACCCATTACCATCACACAAAAATCACCAAATATTGTTATGATTAAATATCAACTGAGGATGTTACAATCCTGATCCAGGATAGAGTTGATCCCCACAGTGCCTGTGGACAGCACGTGTCCTTTCTCAATGGACACCTGGACACGGATGTAACCCTGCAAAAGGGGTACGCAGTGGGCATCCGCCTGGCACCATGACCCACCGATGGCCAGCTTGGCCAGCTTGAGCAGGAGCAAACCAAGAAGAACATCTTCTGTTCTACCCACTCTCCTGTGCTTTGAGTGGCCAACGGTGAGGCTGGTGGGATGAAGTGGAGTCAGAGCGGAAGGAGCAGCCCCTTCAAATATTCAAACAGGGCCTGAAACCTCAGTCACTCCATGTAGACAAGGAACACGGACTCTTCCAGCCCACAGAAGTGCAAAGCGGGGGCTGGCCAGTCTAAACCTGCTCACAAATTGGTTCCATGGGACTCCTCAGTGCAGTACCCTCCAACCTAGGTCCCCGATGTAGAGGGGGAGAAGCCCTGCGTAGAGGGACCCCCACTGGGGGGGGGGGGGGGGGGGGGGGAATCGTGATCAAAAGACAACTCCTACAGCCACTTTGTGTCCAGGCAGGTGGTCCAGGGCGAGGAAGTGCAGGAGAGCCCCCCTGCGTCTCGGAGGGAGATGAAAGGTGTTGAGGATAGGCAGCTCAGGTTGTGTGGGACCGGCTCCCGAGAAGGATTCCGGGGTGAGGGTCCATCGAGTACTTCCGGTTAAGGGGGGATTAGCTCAGCTAGACGTACTCCACACATTTCAGCCTCAGTTCAGTTTATTGTCATGTGTGCCGAGGTAGATTGAAAAGCTTTTGTTGCATGCTGACCAGTCAGCAGAAAGACTATACATGATTACAACCAAGCTATTTACAGTGTACAGATACATGATATGGAAATAACATTTCGTGCAAGGTAAAGCCAGCAAAGTCCAATCAAGGATAGTCTGAGGGTCACCAATGAGATAGATAGTAGTTCAGTACTGCCCTCTGGTTGTGGTGGGATGGTTCAGTTGCCTGATAACAGCTGGGTGGAAGCAGTCCCTGAATCTGGAGGAATGTGTTTTCGCACCTCCACACCTTTTGCCCGCTAGGAGAGGGGAGAAGTGGGAATGGCCACGGTGTGACTTGCCCTTGATTATGCTGCTGGCCTTGCCTAGGCCGTGTGAGGTATAAATTGAGTCAATAGGTTGGTGTGTGTGATGGTCTGGGCTGGGTCCACAATTTGCTACAAGACTTTTCTTCATTCAGTTTGAATAAATACAGAATTTGTGGAAAAAGCAAAATTGTCAAGAGAGTTAAGAGTCATAGATTTTAATTACCAAATATACCCGAAAGAGAACAATTAATTTCTAGCTTGCTACAGCTCTACAGGCCACTAATGCAATAACACAAATGCACGAATCAATAATACAATGAATGAATAATCAGTAATACTCAGTAACCGCACAGCTTGGTAGGTTCTATGGCTTCTGCAGATTGTCCCTAGTGTACAGGATGTAAAACTGGGATAACATACAACGAGTGCATGGGTGATCAATGTTCAGTGTCGACTTGGTGAGCTGAAGGGCCTGTTTCCAGGCTGTATCTCTACACCAAACTACATCATGGAATCAGGCCCTTCAGCCCACCTTGTCCATACTGACCATGTTGGCATATGGGTCTGGTTCCATTTGGTTCCATAGCTCTGTAAAACATTCTTATTCAATCATAAGGATCTTATTGAAACATATAAGATTATTAAGGGCTTGGACACGCCAGAGGCAGGAAACATGTTCCCGATGTTGGGGGAATCCAGAACCAGGGGGTCACAGTTCATGAATAAGGAGTAAGCCATTTAGAACAGAGACGAGGAAACACTTCGTTACACAGAGAGTGGTGAGTCTGTGGAATTCTCTGCCTCAGAGGGCGGTGGAGGCGGGTTCTCTGGATACTTTCAAGAGAGATCTAGATAGGGCTCTTAAAGAAGGCGGAGTCAGGGGATATGGGGAGAAGGCAGGAACGGGGTACTGATTGGGGATGATCAGCCATGATCACATTGAATGGCGGTGCTGGCTCGAAGGGCCGAATGGCCTACTGCACCTATTGTCGATTGTCTATTCCTATCCATATACGTATCAGTCCAAATATAAAAGTGGTTATGGCATATGCTTGTACGTTGACCTCATTCATGCCTCTCATTTACTCTATTGACACTAAAATGGGTGACATTGTAGATGGTGAAGATGGTTATCAAAAAGTGCTGCAGGAACTTGATCGGTTGGCCAGAAGAATGGTTGATGGAATTTAATACAGAGAAATATGAAGTGTTTTATTTTGGGAAGTCTAATGGGGGGGACCTACACAGTGAATAGTTGGGCTCTGACAGAGGGATCTAGGAGTGCAGGTACATAGTTCCTTGAAAGTGGTGTTACAGGTAGATAGGGTGAGCAAAAAGGCTTTTGGCACATTGACCTTCATCAGTCAGAATATTGAGTGTAGAGGTTGGGAGGTCATGTTACAGTTGTACACAATATTGATGAGGACACCTTTAGAGTTTTGTGTTCAGCTCTGGGCACCATGTTATAGAAAAGATGTTGTCAAGTTGGAAAGAGTGCAGAGAAATTTTACAAGGATGTTGCCAAGACCAGAGGGCCTGTGCTAGAAGGAGAGTTTGAGCAGGCTAGAACTTTATTTCTTGGAGTGCAGGTGGATGAGAGGTGATCTTATAGAGGTATACAAAATCATGAGAGGAATTTGAAGAAGGACATCCTTGTGATTGAGGCAGTGCAGCGTAGGTTCACGAGATTGATCCTTGGGATGGCGGAACTGTCATATGAGGAAAGATTGAAAAGACTAGGCTTGTATTCACTGGAGTTTAGATGAGGTTCAAGTGTTCAAGTTCAAGTGAGTTTTATTGTCATGTGTCCCTGTATAGGACAATGAAATTCTTGCTTTGCTTAAGCACACAGAAAATAGTAGGCATTTACTACAAAACAGATAAATGTGTCCATATACCATGATATAAATATATACACACATGAATAAATAAACTGGTAGTGCAAATAACAGAAAGTGGTTGCTAATAACAATTAGACTGAGGTTATAGAAACATATAAAATTATAAAAGGACTGGACAAGCTAGATGCAGGAAAAATGTTCCCAATGTTGGGCGAGTCCAGAACCAGGGGCCACAGTCTTAGAATAAAGGGGAGGCCATTTAAGACTGAGGTGAGAAAAATAAAATTTCACCCAGAGAGTTGTGAATTTGTGGAATTCCCTGCCACAGAGGGCAGTGGAGGCCAAATCATTGGATGGATTTAAGAGAGAGTTAGATAGAGCTCTAGGTGCTAGTGGAATCAAGGGATATGGGGAGAAGGCAAGCACGAGTTGTTGATAGGGGACGATTAGCCATGATCACAATGAATGGCGGTGCTGACTCGAAGGGCCGAATGGCCTCCTCCTGCACCTATTTTCTATGTTTCTATGGATAGATCGGGAATCGAGAACCAGAAGACATAAGATTAAGATGAGGGGGGAAAGATTTAGTAGTAACCTGAGGGGCATCTTTTTTTTTACACAGAAGATGGTGGGTGTATGGAATGAGCTGCCAGAGGTGGTAGTTGAAGCAGGTACAATCACAATGTTTAAGAAATATTTAGACGGGTACAATGGATAATATAGGCTCGAGTCTGTGACTCATCATCTCTATGAGGCCACCCCTCGGTCTCCTCGGCTCCATAAACAATCCCTGCCTATCCAATCTACACTCCAAGCCCACAAGCCAGTTACAGGTTATATGTGAAGCTGCAGAGAAATAGGAACTGCCTCAGATACCCTGAAGAAAGGTCAAGCCATGGGAGTTGGCCATAATAGATAAAGGAAGGGTTTGAAAGTTGTACTGTTAAGGTTCATTTCTTAAAGACAGACAATTCACAATAGGTTAGGTAAATCAACACAAGCTTTACTGATCATCAGCCGGTGAGAGTGTCAGGTATGCAGAGTCAAGTATGCAACAGACACTTAACTCTCCCTGAGCCACCACTCTAATGAATGAAGACATACAGCATCTTTTATAGTATCTTGGAAACGTAGTCACATGTTTATACAGAGTTGCAGCAATGACGTTTAACACACACCCATCACAGGCTGAACCCATTCAAAGTATACTTGTCACTAATACTACAATACTTGTCATCTATGGTCATATCGATCACAAACTGTTGATCACAAACTTTGAAACAACAGGAACTTAGTCAAAAGCCCAACATTTGCAATTCAGATCAATATCAGTAGCAGCCAGGAGATTTCTGTTTACCCAGGAAGTCCCCAGGAAACATATCCTCTCCCACTATTGTTAATGGTCTTTTACTTGGGCTATCAAAACAGCTTGGCATGCAGGCTTCCTATTACCACAGCTCATCTACAGTACGGAATTATAAAACTTCAGTTTATTCACAACCCAAAAAAGTCAAGCCAATCTTTTATTTACGCTAGAATTTATTATTAACTAGGATATTCTCAGTACTTGATTTGGAGTATGCCTGGGTAAGTCTTGCAACCCTTTCTTCATGTATACAGGTGAAAGCTGTTTGTGTTTCCATCGTGTGACGGCAGGATATTGTGTGTTTCAGTTCATGGTGACCCTTTCCCAGTGGTGTACCCAGACCCATTCGCTCACTCTGCAAAGCATCAAACCCCGGCCAAAGGGGAAGAAGGAGAGCAAGGAGGAATATCTCAAAAGCATACAGTGAGCATTATCTCCTACTTTACCAAGCATTTGCTGCATTGTCTGTTAGTTGACCAACACACCTAGTGTGTGACCAACGTCTTATACAACTGCAACATGACCTCCCAACCTCTATACTCAATACTCTGACTCTTATTGATTGGGGACGATCAGCCATGATCATAATGAAGGCTAATATGACAAACGCCTTTTGATCACCTTATCTACCTGTGACGCCACTTTCAAGGAACTGTAGCTGCACTCCCAAATCCCTATGCTGGTGAAATTGGAGCGCTGGAGGATGAGGGGAGATCTTATTGAGGTGTGTAAAATCATGAGATGAATAGATCGGGTAGACACACAGTGTCTCCTGCCCAGAGTAGGGGAATCGAGGACCAGAGGTTTAAGGTGAAGGGGAAAAGATTTAATAGGAATCTGAGGGGTAACTTCTTCACACAAAGGATGGTGGGTGTTTGGAACAAGCTGCCAGAGGAGGTAGGTTTGGAGGGATATGGACCAAACGCAAGCAGGTGGGACTAGTGTAGCTGGGACATGTTGGCTGGTGTGGGCAGGTTGGCCGAAGGGCCTGTTTCCACACTGTATCACTGTATGACTCTACAACCTTCCAGAGCACCCTACTATGCAGAGCCTTGCCGAATGCCTTGCTGAAGTCCACGGATACAACATGAGGCAGGAAACATGTTCCCGATGTTGGGGGAGTCCAGAACCAGGGTCCATAGTTTAAGAATAAGGGGTAAGCCATTTAGAACAGAGATGAGGAAAAACATTTTCTCACAGAGAGTTGTGAGTGTGTGGAATTGTCTGCCTCAGAGGGCGGTGGAGGCAGGTTCTCTGGATGCTTTCAAGAGGGAGTTAGATAGAGCTCTTAGGGATAGCGGAGTTAAGGGATATGGGGAGAAGGCAGGAACGGGGTACTGATTGTGGATGATCAGCCATTATCACATTGAATGGCGGTACTGGCTCGAAGGGCAGAATGGCCTACTCCTGCACCTATTGTCTATTGTCTATTATCTACAGCTCTACCTTTATCAATCTTTTTGGTCACATCATCAAAAATCTCAATCAGATTTGTGAGACACGACCTCCCACGTACAGAACAATGCTGACTATCCCTAATCAGCCCCTGACCATCTAGATGCCTGTATATGCTACCCTCAGAATACTCTGGCAAGCCTCCGACTACTGATGTTAAGCTCACCGGCCTGTAGTTGCCAGCATTTTCCCTGAATAGGAGGCACAACATTTGCCACCCTCCAGTCTTCCAGCACCTCTCCTGTATTTAAGGACGACTCATAAATCTCTGTGATGGCCCCTGCAAATTCTCCTCTGGCTTCCCACAGTGTCCTCGGATATATCTGTTCAGACCCAGGAGATTTGTCTACCTTCATACGCATCAGGATTTCCTCGACCGTAACTGACTACTCTGAAAGCACTCCAGTGTTCCACTCCAATGACTGCCCCAAGTTCCTCCATCCTCCTGTCTTTCTCCACAAGAAAAACAAAGGAGAAATACACAGAGTTGACCGCTTGGATTCCTGAGCTTGGATTCCCACTCTCCATCCACTCTGTCTGAGCCTTATTGTATTTGCTTATTGAGGTTTACTTATTAAAGCTTTTTAAATTATATTATCCATGAGTACTGTATTTACAGACGTGTTATGCTACTGCAAGTAAGAATTTTGTGGTTGTACATATTTAAGTTCAACACTCTCGCCTCTAAAAATAGGATTGAGCACAGTCAGCATGGATTTATGGAAATGGATTCAGCGTTTCTTCCTCATCGATTTCTTCCTGCTTCTTTGCACGTCTGAAGCATTTACAATGCTCACACTTTGGGGAATAAATTAAACTGGTTCCATTGATCTCATTCAACCAGCTTCTCTTGTAATAAAGTCATAGCATGAAAACAGGCCCTTCTGCCCAACTTGCCCATGTCGACCCCGTGCCTCATCAATGCTAAACCCTCTTATCCGCTTTTGCCCCATACCCCTCTAAACCTTTCCTGTCCAAATACCTGTGCAATGTCTTTTAAATGTAGTAGTGCCTGCCTCAACCATAGCGACTCAGCTTGTTGTACAGACAGTCTGAATCCTTTGCCCAGGATAGGACAAACTATAGGGCATGGCTTTAAGGACCACACTGCTGGGATTGGTGGTTGAAACACACATTAGTAGCATTTAAAAGACTTTTGGATATCGGGAAGATAGATAATGATGGTTTTGCTATCATGTGCAGCAAAGACATTGTGGGCTAAAGGGCCTGTTCTTATACTGTGCTGATCTATGGGTTAGATGTTACCTAAAATTGGAGACTTCAATGTTCATGTTATTGGGTTGTATGCTACCCAAGTGAAAACCAAAAGCGCGGGCTATTGTCTCCGCTGACTGGGCTGACATCTTGCCATGGTGTGAGTGGGTCTTCACAAGTGAGCAGATATGTGTCGTTTCTTGCCGGTGGGAGTTGGCCGACCAAGTCCAGGTGTACGTGCTCCAAACGGGTATTCGGTACGGGAAACTCACCGATAGTTGACATGGTAGATAAGTCTTTGCCCATAATCCGACGTCCTGCTTGATGAAAGGCCAAATGAAACGTTTGGAGATTAATTTTATCATAGCCGGATGTGCAGCATGCTGAAAACTTCTCGACACATCGTCCTAGGCATAAACGGTTTGCCAATGGAAGTGTCACATTTGATGGTTTCTCTCGTGTCACTGATAGGTACATCTTCCAATTTTAGGGCTGTATGTACCCGGTGGCAATGGATAAGATTGGGATCAGTACGCTGGGTGTGAGCCATGGCCTAAAAATCAATGAGTGTGGCCACACTCAGAGCATCCACCTCCATCTTGATAGGGTGTCAGCAACCGGTTTTGCTTTTCCTTGAATGTGCCTGATATCCCTGGAGAATTGCAGAACAAAGTCCGTGGCAAATTTCCCAGCGGCGAATAGTTCCCCGTACTTGTGCGAGTAGTGTATGCGAGGGGTTGGTGATCCGTATAAATAGTGAAGAGATGGCCTTCCAACAGATGGCGGAAATGCTTGATGGCGAGGTACACAGCCAACAGTTCTCACCCAAAGGTACTGTACCACACCTGAGTGGGTGATCATTTTGCTGAAAATAATGCCAGCGGCTCCCACCTGCCGTTGACTCGCTGCTCCACCATGGCTCCCACGGCGTTGACGGAGGCATCAATGGTGAGTGGGAATAAGGCATTGGGGGCCTCTGATGGATCAGCATAGTTGCATCGGCGAGAGTCCGCTTAGTGCCGTTGAAGTCTTGCACAGCATCCTCACGTAAACACAACGGTTTCTTTGAAGACAATTTGTCCGAACCTTCGAGTAAGTTGGTCAAGGGTAATAGGGAACCTGCGGCGTTCGGTAGGAAGTGGTGGTAGAAATTCATCATCCCCAAAAATTGCCATCATTGGTTTAACAAATGCACCTTTGATTCGAAGGGCAGGATGCCGTTCTCCATCACGCAATGTCGAAGGAAAGTGAGTTAGCGAGCGCCAAACATGCATTTGTTTGTGTTAATGATAATACCATATTCGTCGGAACAGTAATCCAAGGTGTTTCTTATGTTCATCTTCGCTGGAGCCCGCTACCAACACGTCGTCGATGTATGTGTGGATGATATCGAGGCCAGAGAGTATGTGGACCATGAAACGCTGGAACGATTTTGCTGCATTCCGTAAACCAAACGGCATCTGTAGAAATCTGAACATCCCGAATGGAGTGACCATGGCTGTCTTGGGAAAATCGGCAGGCTCGACCGGAATTTGATAATAGGCGAGCACGAGATCGATGCTTGTGAACACCCGCTTACCCTGTAGGCTTGCAGAGAACTCCTGCAAATGTGGGCTGCTGTATCGATCTGGAATAGTGGCACTGTTTAGTGAACGGTAGTCGCCGCAGAGTCGCCAATCTCCGGGGGACTTCTTCGGGACCATGTGATGCCCAGCAGCTCCTAGACCTACGGATGATCCCCAGCTACAACGTATGGTCAAATTACGCCTTTGCCACCTTGAGGCGATCCACGGGTAACCTGCGCGCTCTTGCAGAAACTGCAGGGTCTGAATATGATGCGAGACAGAGTGTTTGATATCGTTGTGCCGGTAACTCAGTTATTACTCGTGGAAATTGTTTAAGTAACTCCTGATATGGGCCGGTGCTGGGTTGGAGGTTGGTAAGGTGAAAGGTAGTCATTGCTGGAAGGCAGATGCACTTCACCTGTGCGCAGGTGCAGCAATCACTCAAGCAGCGATTTTTAAAATCCACCAGCAAAGAAAAGTGTGAAAGAAAATCCACTCCGATAATAGGCTTTGATACGTTGGCGACTGTGAAAATCCAGCAAAACGTTTTCTGCAGACTGAAGTTGAGCGTGACTCATTTCTGACCGAATGTCCGTATGCTAGAATTGTTTGTGGCAGTGAGGACACATCCGGGGTTAGGGTGTAAACACTCTTGGGAACTGTGAGGAATGACCGATAACTCAGCGCCAGAGGCAATCAGATATTGTATACCCAAGAGTGGTGGGAAAGATGCTGGAGTCAATTATTAAAGAGGTAATAATGGGGCATTTGGATAGCAGTAAAAGGATTAGTCCAAGTCAACATGGATTTATGAAAGGGAAATCATGCTTGACTAAACTTCTGGAGGTTTTTGAGGATGTGACAAGTAAAATGGGTGAAGGGGTGCCAGTGGATGTAGTGTATCTAGACTTTCAGAAAGCCTTTCATAAGGTCCCGCACGGGAGACTGGTGACTAAAATTAGAGCACATGGTATTGGGGGTAGGTTGTTGACGTGGATAGAAAATTGGTTGGCAGACAGGAAGCAAAGAGTAGGAGTGAACGGGTCCTTTTCAGAATGGCAGGCAGTGGCGAGTGGAGTGCCGCAAGGCTCGGTGTTGGGGCCGCAACTGTTTACCATATATATTAATGATTTGGAAGAGGGAATTAGGAGCAACATTAGCGAGTTTGAGGATGACACAAAGCTGGGTGGCAGTGTGAACTGTGAAGAGGATGTTAGGAGGTTGTAGGGTGACCTGGACAGATTGAGTGAGTGGGCAGATTCAGATTCAGATTCAGATTCAATTTTAATTGTCATTGTCAGTGTACAGTACAGAGACAACGAAATGCATTTAGCATCTCCCTGGAAGAGCGACATAGCAAATGATTTAAATAAATAATAATAAGTGATAATAAGTGTCCGGGGGGTGGGGGGGCGATTGGCAGTCACCGAGGTACGTTGTTGAGTAGAGTGACAGCCGCCGGGAAGAAGCTGTTCCTGGACCTGCTGGTTCGGCAACGGAGAGACCTGTAGCGCCTCCCGGATGGTAGGAGGGTAAACAGTCCATGGTTGGGGTGAGAGCAGTCCTTGGCGATGCTGAGCGCCCTCCGCAGATAACGCTTGCTTTGGACAGACTCAATGGAGGGGAGCGAGGAACCGGTGATGCGTTGGGCAATTTTCACCACCCTCTGCAATGCCTTCCGGTCGGAGACAGAGCAGTTGCCATACCATACTGTGATGCAGTTGGTAAGGATGCTCTCGATGGTGCAGCGGTAGAGGTTCACCAGGATCTGAGGAGACAGATGGACCTTCTTCAGTCTCCTCAGGAAGAAGAGACGCTGGTGAGCCTTCTTGATCAGAGTTGAGGTATTGTGGGTCCAAGAGAGGTCATCGGAGATGTTGACTCCCAGGAACCTGAAGCTAGAAACACGTTCCACCTCCGTCCCGATAATGTGGATGGGGGTGTGCGTGCCGCCCCTGGACTTCCTGAAGTCTACAATGAGCTCCTTGGTCTTCTTGGAGTTAAGGGCCAGGTTGTTGTCAGCGCACCATGCTGCTAAGTGCTGGACCTCCTCCCTGTAGGCCGACTCATCGTTGTTGCTGATGAGGCCAATCACCGTTGTATCATCTGCATACTTGATGATGGTGTTAGTACCATGTACAGGTGTGCAGTCATAGGTGAAGAGGGAGTAGAGGAGGGGGCTCAGCACACAGCCCTGTGGAACGCCGGTGTTCAGGGTGAGGGTTGAAGAGGTGTGCTTGTCTAACCTAACAGACTGGGGTCTGTTGGTTAGAAAGTCCAGTATCCAGTTGCAGAGGGAGGGGTCGATGCCCAGGTTACCGAGTTTGGTGATCAGTTTTGATGGTATAATGGTGTTGAATGCTGAGCTGTAATCGATGAACAGCATTCTTACGTAAGTGTCTCTGTTGTCGAGGTGGGAGAGGGCGGAGTGAAGTGCCGTTGAGATGGCATCCTCCGTACTCCTGTTCTTGCGGTAGGCAAACTGATAGGGATCCAGTGTGGGGGGTAGGCAGCTTTTGAGGTGTGCCAGGACCAGCCTCTCGAAGCACTTGGTGATGATGGGGGTAAGTGCAACTGGGCGGAAGTCGTTGAGGCTTGCCGCAGTGGAGTGTTTTGGCACTGGCACGATGGAGGTGGTTTTAAGGCACGTGGGGACAACTGCTTGGGCAAGTGACAGGTTGAAGATGTCAGTCCAGACGTCTGTCAGCTGCGCAGCACAGGCCCTGAGCACGCGCCCGGGGATGCCGTCAGGGCCAGCAGCTTTACGTGCATTAGTCCTACTCAGTGCCACAAATACGTCGTAGGGGGTGAGTGTGAGGGGTTGGTGATCGGCAGGTAGCACAGCCTTGATGGCTGTCTCTAGATTGTCCCTGTCGAAGCGGCCATAGAAGTGGTTAAGCTCCTCAAGAAAGGAGGCGTCGCTGGATGTGGGGGTGGTGTTGGAGGGTCTGTAGTCCGTGATGGCCTGGATGCCTTGCCACATGCGTCGGGGGTCGGAGTTGTTGTTGAAGTGCTCCTCAATCCTGAGCTTATGGCAGTGCTTGGCCTTCTTGATGCCCCTCTTCAGGTTAGCCCTGGCTGAACTGTAGGCTCGAGCATCGCCTGACCTGAAAGCGGTGTCCCGTGCTTTCAGCAGTAGCCTGACCTCGCTGTTCATCCATGGCTTCTGATTCGGGAATATGGTCACCTGTTTGAGGGAGGTGACACTATTGATGGTGGAGTTTATAAAGTCCAGAACAGAGGATGTGTAGGAATCAATGTCCGTGTGGGAGTCAAGGGTGGCCTGGGCTGCAAACGCCTTCCAGTCAGTGTTTCCAAAACACTGCTGAAGTGTGAAGTCCGCTTCCTCTGACCAGACTTTAACTGTCCTCACAGTTGGTTTAACCCGTCTGATGAGTGGGGAGTACTTAGGGAGCAGGAACAATGAGACGTGATCAGACTGACCAAGGTGGGGGAGGGGGATGGCTTTGTAAGCTTCAGCCATGTTGGTGTAGACTTTGTCCAGTGTCTTGTCTACTCTAGTGGGGAAGGAGACATGTTGGTGGAATTTGGGGAGTACAGTCTTCAGGTTAGAGTGATTGAAGTCCCCCGCAACAATGAAGGCTGCCTCGGGGTTGTGCGTCTGTTGATTGCTAATGGCAGTATGCAGCTCTTTCATTGCAAGCTTGGCATTAGCATCAGGAGGGATATAGGCTGCAGTCACAACAGTGGAGGTGAACTCTCTGGGCAGATAGAACGGTCTGCATCTAACCAAGAGGAACTCAAGGTTAGCTGAGCAGTGACTCTCGATGATGGTGGAGTCCGTGCACCATGCTTTATTTACATAAATGCACAGACCCCCACCTCTGGTCTTACCGGAGTCTGATGTCCTGTCCGCTCGGAGTAAATGACGCCCCGATAGCTGGATGGCGCTGTCAGGAACGTCAGTGTTGAGCCAAGTTTCCGTGAAGATCAGGATGTTGCAGTCCTTGATCCAGCTGTGGGAGGTGATCCTTAGCCGGAGTTCGTCCATTTTGTTTGCCAGTGAGCGCACGTTGGCGAGAAAAAGGCTAGGAATCGCTACCCTGTGTGGGGCTAGCTCTAACCTGGCCTTTAACCCACCTCTGCGTCCCCGGCGGTGTTTTCGTACGCGTCGCCGTCTGTTGGTGCTTCTGGTCGGCCGAGCTGGCTTGGTGCGCGCTGGTGTTCTGCCGCTCGGTTGCTCCGCGTCTGCGTCTCCGTGACTCCGCAGGCGTTCTTCAGCCCCGCGGCTCTGCTGATGGTCTCCAGCCCCGGGGCTTACCTGGCGTTCTCCAGCCCAGCGGGTCGGGTGGCGGTCTCCAGCTCCGCGGTGTTCTCCAGCTCCACGGGTCGGGTGGTGTTCTCCAGCTGCGAGGGTCAGGTGAGCTCCACGGGTCGGGTAGCGTTCTCCAGCTCCACGGGTCGGGTAGCGTTCTCCAGCTCCACGGGTCGGGTGGCGTTCTCCAGCTCCACGGATGTGGAGTATAATGTAGTATAATATAGATAAATATGAGGTTATCCACTTTGGCGGCAAAAACAAGGGGGCAGATTATTATCTCAATGGGGTTAGGTTAGGTAAGGGGGAGGTACAGCGAGACCTGGGCGTCCTTGTACTGAAAGTTGGCGTGCAGGTACAGCAGGCAGTGAAGAAAGCTAATGGAATGTTGGCCTTCATTACAAGAGGATTTCAGTATAGGAGTAAAGAGGTTCTTCTGCAGTTGTATAGGGCTCTGGTGAGACCACATCTGGAGTATTGTGTACAGTTTTTGTCTCTTAATTTGAGGAAGGACATCCTTGTGATTGAGGCAGTGCAGCGTAGGTTCACGAGATTGATACGTGGGATGGCGGGACTGTCATATGAGGAAAGATTGAAAAGACTAGGCTTGTATTCACTGGAGTTTAGAAGGATGAGGGGGATCTTATAGAAACATATAAAATTATAAAAGGACTGGACAAGCCATATGCAGGAAAAATGTTCCCAATGTTGGGTGTGTCCAGAACCAGGGGCCACAGTCTTAGAATAAAGGGGAGGACATTTAAGACTGAGGTGAGAAAAAAAAATTTCACCCAGAGAGTTGTGAATTTATGGAATTCCCTGCCACAGAGGGCAGTGGAGGCCAAGTCACTGGATGGATTTAAGAGAGAGTTAGATAGAGCTCTAGGGGCTAGTGGAATCAAGCGATATGGGGAGAAGGCAGGCACGGGTTATTGATAGGGGACGATCAGCCATGATCACAATGAATGGTGGTGCTGGCTCGAATGGGCTCCTCCTGCACCTATTTTCTAAGTTTCGAAGGCCATTCCCAACAAGGTCGCTCCACTCCCAACAAGGTTACAGGGAGAAGGCAGGAGAATGGGGTTGTGACGTAAAGATGAATGAATGATACTTTCTTGTCATGTGCCCAGGGTGCTGGGGTAGAGTGACATACTTTGTTTTGTATACAGCCCAGGCAGTACATAGGTGTGGCCACATGTTGGCACTGACAGTCACAAAAGTAACAAACAGTCCTATCCACTGCCTGCCCCCGCTCATGACAGCACCCCTCCCTCCCCACACCGGCCCTGACAGCACCCCTCCCCACACCAGCCTGCCACAGAGATCAGTCACAATTGAATGGTGGATTCGATGGGGGGGGAGCGTTTGGGGGGGCGGAGTGTTTGGGGGGGCGGAGTGTTTGGGGGGGGGGAGTGTTTTGTGGGGGGGAGTGTGTTGGGGGGGGGGGGTTCAGGGGGGGTGTTTGCGGGAGGGGAGTGTTTGGGGGGGAAGTGTTGGGGGGGGAGTGCTGGGGGTGTTGGGCTGTTTGAGGGGGGGAGTGTGTTGGGGGGGGTGTGTGTTGGGGGAGAGAGTGTTGGTTGGGGTTGGACTGTTTGAGGGGGGGAGTGTTGGGGGGGGTTGGACTGTTTGAGGGGGGAGTGTTGGGGGGTGAGAGTGTTTGGGGGGGGGGTTGGACTGTTTGAGGCGGGGGAGTGTTGGGGGGGGGGGTGTTGGTGGGGGTTGGAGTGTTTGAGGGGGGGGAGTGTTTGAGGGGGGAGTGTTTTGGGGGCAGATTGGGTCAATAATGGTGACTACAGGGTTTTAGATGGACACCAGGATTTGCAGGGATAGGAGAGTTTGGATCACATGCTGGCAGCAAAGATGAGTTTAGGGTTAGGCCAACATGTTCAACATGGACATGGTGGGCTGAAGGGCCTGTTTCTGTGCTGCACTGTTCTATGTTGAATCAATGCTGCTGCATGTGTTTTCTTGTGTTGTGCTAGTGGCTGTCTGGAGACTGGGCTGGAATCCTTGCTGAAGGCTGCGGGCAGCAACCTACTGATTTTGAAAGTTTCTCACTGCCCCAACATACTGACTGACCGTTCCCTGTGGCTGGCCAGCTGCTACTGCCGTGCCCTCCAGGCAGTCACCTATCGGTGAGTACATCGCTGACCTTTAGTTTAAAACCAAGATGGACACAAAAAACTGCAGTAACTCAGCAGCTCAGGCAGCATCTCTGGAGAAAAGGAATAGGTGACGTTTCGGGTCGAGACGTATACTGGGCTTGTAGGATTAGAAGGATGAGAGGGAATCTTATTGAAACATATAAGATTATTAAGTGCTTGGACACGCTAGAGGCAGGAAACATGTTCCCGATGTTGGGGAGTCCAGAACCATTGATTTATATATACATTTTAACATTATTTTAATGTTTTTATTGCCTATTCTTCATGTATTGTGCTTTGCAAGTTTTACCTACTGACCACTATTGTACTGCTGGTATGTGATGTGTGTGGAATATTGTGTGGTGTTGCTGGGTACGTGAACTGTACACGCACTGATGTTCTACACAAATGAAGTTCCTAACGGATAAATAAAGTTCATTGATATACAATATTCAGGAAGGATAGGCAGAAAGGAAGAGGAAGTGGGATGGCATTGCTGGTTAAAGAGGAGATGAATACAATAGCAAGGAGAGACATTAGCTTGGATCCTGTAGAATCGGTTTGGGTAGAACTGTGAAATAGCCAAGGGCAGAAAACAGTTGTTGGAGTTGTATACAGACCACCAAACAGCAGTAGGGAGGTTGGGGATAGCATCAAGCAGGAAATTAGGGATGCGTGTAGCAAAGGTACAGCAGTTATCATGGGTGACTTTAATCTACATTTAGATTGGGCCAACCAAATTGGTAGCAACACTGAGGAGGAGGATTTCCTGTAGTGTATACGGGATGGTTTTTTAAGCCAGTATGTAGAGGAACCGACTAGACGGCAGGCCATCCTAGACTGGATATTGTGTAATGAGGAAGGATTAGTTAGCAATCTTGTTGTGCAAAGCCCCTTGGGCAACAGTGACCATATTATGGTGGAATTCTGCATTAGAATGGTTAATTCAGAGACGAGGGTCCTGAGCTTAAAGACAGACTTTGAAGGTATGAGAAGGGAATTGTCTATGATAGACTGTCAAATTATACTTGACGGTGGAGATGCAATGGCAAAGATTTAAAGACTGCATGGATAAACTCCAAAAATTGTTCATCCCTGTCCGGCGCAAAAATAAAACTGGAAAAGCGGCTCAACCATGGCTAACGAGGGAAATCGAGGATAGTGTTAAATCCAAGGAAAAGGCATATAAATTGACCAGAAGAAGCAGCAAACCAGAGGACTGGGAGAAATTTAGAACTCAACAGATGAGGACAAAGGGGTTAATTAAGATGGGGGAAATAGAGCATGAAAGAAAGCTTGCGGGGAATATAAAAACGGACTCTAAAAGCTTCTTTAGATATGTAAAAAGGAAAAGATTAGTGAAGACAAATGTAGGTCTCTTACTATCAGAGACAGGTGAATTTATAATGGGAAACAAGGAAATGGCAGAACAGTTAAACGAGTACTTTGGTTTTGTCTTCACTAAGGAAGACACAAACCATCTCCCAGAAATACTAGGGGACCGAGGATCTAGTGGGAGGGAGGAACTGAAGGGAATCCACATTAGAGGGAAATGGTGTTTGGTAAACTGTTGGGACTGAAGGCAGATAAATCTCCAGGGCCTGGTGGTCTGCATCCCAGAGTACTCAAGGAGGTGGCCCTAGAAATCGTGGATGCATTGGTGATCATTTTCCAATGTTCTCTTGACTGGACCAGTTCCTATGGATTGGAGGGTAGCTAGTGTTATCCCACTCTTCAAGAAAGGAGGGAGAGAGAAAACATGGAATTATAGACCAGTTAGCCTTACATCGGTAGTGGGGAAGTTGCTTGAGTCGATTGTTAAAGATGTTATAGCAGCGCATTTGGAAAGCAGTGACAGGATCGGTCAAAGTCGCATGAATTTATGAAGGGCAAATCATGCTTGACTAATCTTCTGGAATTTTTTGAGGATGTAACAAGTAGAAATGGATAAGGGAGAGTCAGTGGATGTGGTGTATCTGGACTTTCAAAAAGTTTTTGACAGCCATGATCATATTGAATGGCGGTGCAGGCTCGAAGGGCCGAATGGCCTACTCCTGCACCTGTTTTCTATGTATCTATGTATCTAAGTTCCCACACAAGAGATTAGTGGGCATTGGGGGCAGGGTATTGACATGGATAGAGAACTGGTTGGCAGACAGGAAGCAAAGAGTAGGTATTAACAGGTTATTCTCAGAATGGCAGGCAGTGACTAGTGGGGTGCCGCAGGGCCCAGTGCTGGGACCCCAGTTATTTACAATATATGTGAACAATTTAGACGAGCAAATTAAATGTAACATCTCCATGTTTGTGGATGACAGAAAGCTGGGTGGCAGTGTGAACTGTGAGGAGGATGCTATGAGGCTGCAGGGTGACTTGGACAGGTGCAGCGTCGGTTCACCAGGTTAATTCCCAGCATGGCAGGCTGACGTATGATGAAAGGATAGGTCGACTGGGCTTGTATTTGCTGGAATTTGGAAGGTTTAGAGGAGATCTCATAGAAACATATAAAATTCATAGAGGATTGGACAGGCTAGATGCAGGAAACATGTTCCCGATGTTGGAGTCCAAAACCAGGGGTCACAGTTTAAGAATATGGGGTAGGCCATTTAGGACTGAGATGAGGAAAAACGTGAATCTGTGGAATTCTCTGCCACAGACGGCAGTGGAGGCCAATTCACTGGATGTTTTCAAGAGAGACTTAGATTTAGCTCTTAGGGCTAAAGGAATCAAGAGATTTGGGAGAAAGCAGGAACAGGGGTACTGATATTGTGGATGATCAGCTATGATCGTATTGAATGACGGTGCTGGTTGGAAAGGCTGAATGGCCTACTCCTGCACCTATTGTGTATGTTTGTAATATGATGATGATGATGTTGTTGCAAGAAGGGGGCATGGGTACACCTGTAGACTGTTACCATTGCATAATTTGTACTGCTTTAACTTGTATATGTATTACATTCAGGAGTTCCACTGACCCAGTTGGCCATGAGGTGGTTTGGGCTTTGGGCGCTGGCTGCAGGGACATCATTTCTCTACAAGTTGCACCGTTACATCCATGGTAAGGCCACCACTTCTCCTGTGTCTCACTCACTGCTCCGTGCATCCCATGGGATCCCAGCTGGGAGGTGATGCCTCACTAATGATTCACCGCTCCTGGAATGTGTCTCCCACTGTGGCTGTAGCCTTCGCCATGTCAACATCGCATTAGAAACCCACTTGCCCCCAGTGTCCGGAGAAAACAATCCAAGTCTGTCCAAGCTCTTTCTGTAGCTACTACCCCCTATTCCAGGCCTCATGTTGCACCCTTTACAATGCTTCCTTTAATGGGGCAACTACAATTGTACATCATACTGTTAATAAAGTATATAACTATAGAATAGAATACTTTATTGTCACTTGTGACAAGCCACAATGAGATTCTCTGCTTGCGTTCCCAAGGCGTTAAAATAGTCGCCAGATAAAGGAGCTGACAAAGTGACAAAGTATCCACGCCAGGATCCTGTTGCTCTTCCCTCTCCCTCACTGCGGGACCCCTCCACCTCAGGACCGCCCCACGCCAGGTCCCCGTTGCTCTCCCCCAACAGCGAAGTCCTCCACGTGCCCGTACTCATCCGTCGGTTGGCGCCAGCATCGACTGCCGCACCGACCTCTCCACTCACAGTGCCGTATCATAGAAACATAGAAATTAGGTGCAGGAGTAGGCCATTCGGCCCTTCGAGCCTGCACCGCCATTCAATATGATCATGGCTGATCATCAAACGGAGGTATCCTCTCCGGACGCCTCCGTGGCACCGACCCAGGCCCCAGCCGCGGGCACTGTCGACCCGAGGCTCCGGCGTTGACCCGGGAGGCTCCGGCGTTGACCCGCGAGGCTCCGGCGTTGACCCGGGAGGCTCCGGCGTTGACCCGCGAGGCTCCGGCGTTGACCCGCGAGGCTCCGGCGTTGACCCGCGAGGCACTATGTACTAATCTCTCCCCCATCCACCTCTGGCATTGACTCCTGTGTTTCTCTCCCCAGCCACCAGCCAACGCGTTTCAACAACCGGAGTCTACAGATGATCGGCCGGTGCTGGCCGCACTTGCGGGCACTGGGAGTTGGAGGAGCAGGATGTGGACTGCAGGGTCTGGCCTCCTTGGGTAACTATCCTGCCTCTTCTTTATTTTACAACTGCTTTAATTGAGTTTGTGGCATTCAGAGGTGACAAGGTGACAGACGTTGGTGGCTCTGTGACAACTTGCTGACAGAGGAGTGCCAGTGTGTGCCCAGTCCCTGGATGTCTGCTGGTTCTGCATCAACGTTTGGTTAAAGTTCAACACAATGTCTGTTCAGCACCCTCTGTAACTTGCAACCCCTCCGCCAGTGCCTGTCCCTTCCTTATGTAAAATGCCTCCATCGGATCCCGACAACTCCGATTTGCCCAGGCAAGGGCCGGAGCTACAGGGATAGGTTGGGCAGACTAGGATAGACACAAAATGCTGGAGTAACTCAGCGGGACAGGCAGCATCACTGGAGAGAAGGAATGGGTGACGTTTCGGGTCGAGACCCTTCTTCAGACTAGAACTAGGTCAGGCATGGACTTTATTCCTCAGAGGCAGAAGCTGAGGGGTGATCTTAAAGAGGTGTATAAAATAATGAGGGGAATAGATTGGATAGATGCAGATTACCAGATTACCAGAATCTTTTACCCAGATTACCAGAATCAAAAACCACAGGTGATACGGTAAAGGTGAGGGGGGGAAAGATTTAACATGGACCTGAGGGGCAACCTTTTCTCATAGTGTGCTGGGTGTATGGAAGGAGCAGCCAGAGAAGGACTGGTACTTGGTGGATAGGAAGATACGTGGATAGAGGCATGGGCAGAGAAATGGTAAATTAAGTTTAATCAGAGCCTCGTGTTAATATGAGGAGAAAATATACAATTAATGGCCAGACCCTGAACACCATTGATGCAGAGAGTGGTCTCTGGGTTCAAGTCTATAACTCGCCAAAAATGGCAACACAAGTAGACATGGTGGTAAAGAAGGCATGAAATGCTGGCCTTCATTGGTTATTTAGAGACAGGCAGTAATGATGCAGCTTTCAGAGTTTGGTTGGGTGGCATTTGGCATATTGTGTGTAGTTCCTGTAATGCATCCCATTGCAGGATGTGGAGGCTTTGGAGAGGGTGCAGGGGACGTTGACCTGAACGCTGCCTGCATTAGTGGGTATCAGCTACAGGGAGACCTTGGACAGACTTAGATTGTTTTCTGCGGAATGCCAGAAGTTCAGGGAGACCTGAGAGAAGTGACCTTTTCCCCCAAGACTAGAGAGCATAGCTTTAAGGTGAAAGTGCAACGTTTAAAGGAGGCATGCGGGGCATGTGTTTTTACAAAGTGCCTGGAACGTGCAGCCAGGGATGGTAATTAGACATAGAATATAGAACAGTAAGTCGCCAAGTCAAGTTTATTTGTCACATACACATACAAGATATACAGTGAAATGAAAGTGGCAATGCCTGCGGATTGTGCAAAAACTACAGAACAACAGAACCAGTATTTACATTTTTTTTTAAAGACACAACAGTATTTACGCCCTGGTGAGATTAGAGTTTACAGTCCTGATGGCCTGTGGGAAGAAACGCCATTTCATCCTCTCTGTTTTCACAGCATGACAGCGGAGGCGTTTGCCTGACCGTAGCAGCTGGAACAGTCCGTTGCTGGGGTGGAAGGGGTCCCTCATTATGTTGCTGGCTCTGGATCTGCACCTCCTGGTGTATAGGTCCTGCAGGGGGGTGAGTGTAGTTCCCATAGTGCGTTTGGCCGAACGCACGGCTCTCTGCAGAGCCTTCTTGTCCTGGGCAGAGCAGTTCCCAAACCAGATTGTGATGTTGCCGGACAAGATGCTTTCTACAGCCCCAGAGTAAAAGGATTGAAGGAGCCTCAGAGAGATTCTGAATTTCCTCAGCTGCCTGAGGTGGTAAAGGCGCTGCCTTGCCTTACTCACCAGTGCGGCAGTGTGTGATCTCCATGTCAGATCCTCTGTGATGTGGACTCCCAGGTCTGTGCCATGATGGCATGATGCCAACTTCTGCCAGCCTGCGCATCATCTATATCCCTCCATTCCCAGCATGTCCATGCGCCTTTCCAAAAGTCTCTTAGATGCTGCTATCATACCCGTCTCAACCTCCACCCCTGGCACTGCCTCCCAGGCACTGCCCGCCCTCTGTCTCTCAACCTCCACCCCTGGCACTGCCTCCCAGGCACTGCCCACCCTCTGTCTCTCAACCTCCACCCCTGGCACTGACCACCCTCTGTCTCTCAACCTCCATCTCTGGCACTGCCTCCCAGGCACTGACCACCCTCTGTCTCTCAACCTCCACCCCTGGCACTGCCTCCCAGGCACTGCCCACCCTCTGTCTCTCAACCTCCACCCCTGGCACTGCCTCCCAGGCACTGACCACCCTCTGTCAACAACCTCCACCCCTGGCACTGCCTCCCAGGCACTGCCCACCCTCTGTCTCTCAACCTCCACTCCTGGCACTGCCTCCCAGGCACTGACCACCCTCTGTCTCTCAACCTCCACTCCTGACACTGCCTCCCAGGCACCCAGCACACCTTTCACCATAAAGCTATGCACTCTAGTATTTGATGTTGCCATCCTGGGTTGTGACAGTCTATCCCGTCTATGCCTCTCATCGTTGTGTCCACCTTCAGCAGGTTTCCCCACAACCCCTACAATCCGTGTGTGTCCAACCTCTCCCTGTAGCTGAAAACCTGTAATCCAGCCAGCGTTCTGGTCAACCTCCCCTGCACCCTGTCCAAAGCCCCCACATCTGTCCTGTAATGTGGCCACCTGAACTGTACACAAACCCCACATGTGGCCCGACCAAAGTCCTAAAAAGCTGCATGATGACTTCCCGCCTTTTGTACTCAGTGCCCCGATCGATGAAGGTGACCAGCTGTCAGCCACTCAGTGTAAAAAAACAAACCTCTGAACCATTTTCAACTCCTTCCTTACTCTCTCCTTAAACCTCTGCCTCTTGCTATTGATACCCCAACCATGGGAAACACATTCTGGCTCAATACGCTATCTATACCTCTTATTATTTCCTATACCTCTATCAGAGCGTCCCTAATACATACAACAGATGACTCCCTCCATTTCCCTGGTTATTTGCTGTCTGGTAGGTAGACTTGATAAGTTTAACCATGGTTCCATTCGGAGTATTTCAACCTGTCAAAGAGCAGCAGCTTCAGGAGAGACTGCAACCTTCACAGTGGGAGATTGCAACCTTCAGGTGGTCCGCCCTGTTTCAACCTATGCAATCAACCCAGCGTGCACAATCAAATAAGATCAAATAGAACAAGTTGTCCTACAACTTTAGGCTGTGCACGCCATACGCAAGAAGAAGGAGGAGACGGGTTTGATGACGATGTGCCTCTGGTGTGAGGCTGGATCTGAAAGACCGATTCTGGAATTGAATGTGAATGTCACCCAACATGCAGGCGTTTAGCATATTAGACTTTAGAAATCCAGCGTGGAAACAGGCCCTTCGGCCCTACAAAACTGGGGTGTGGGAGGAAACCGGAGCACCTGGAGCAAACCCACGCAGGTCACAGGGAGAACGTACAAACTCCGTACATACAGCACCCGTAGTCAGGATTAAAGCCGGGCCTCTGGTGCTGTGAGGCAGCAACTCTACCGATCTTTTCTGTCACTGGTTTTGTTGTGAACAGTGGAAGCTTTGTTCTGATCATTATTTTTCACCCCCTGGTGGTAATTTATTCCTCAGCTCGGAACTGTATCCGTTTGCAAGTTCTGGAACTTGATCACGTGACTGAAATAAACCAGGAAGTAGCAGCGGAGGTTTGTCGAGAGGGGCTGAAGGGATTGGAAATGCTGGTGTTGACATCAACCCCAGTCACCCCGAAAGCTCTGCTACATTTCAACAGTAAGTAACCTTCTTTTTTCCCCTCACACGGGCAAAAGATTAATGTCAATACGAAAGCTTGAGGAAGGGTAGGAGCTTAGACCAAAGTGTGCTGTTCACTTCTGGTCACCATCTTATAGGAAAGATGTTGTCAAGCTGGAAAGGGAACTGATAAGATTTACAAGGATGTTGCCAGGGCTAGAGGGTCTGAGCGACAGGGAGAGGTTGAGTAGAAGCATAGAAAATAGGTGCAGGAGTAGGCCATTTGGCCCTTCGAGCCAGCACCGCATTCAATATGATCATGGCTGATCATCTAAAATCAGTACCCCGTTCCTGCTTTTTCCCCCATATCCCTTGATTCCTTTAGCCCTAAGAGCTAAATCTAACTCTCTCTTGAAAACATCCAGTGAATTGGCCTCCACTGCCTTCTGTGGCAGCGAATTCCTCAGTTTCACAACTCCGAGCAGGCTGCGACCATTCCTTGGATTGCAGGAGGATGAGGGGTGATCTTATGTATAAAAATCATGATAGGAATAGATCAAGTAGACGCACAGAGTCTCTTGCCCAGAGAAGGTGAATCGAGGACCAGAGGACATAGGTTTAAGGTGAGGTGGAAAAGATTTAATAGGAATCTGAGGGGTAACTTTTTCCCACAGAGGGTGGTGGGTGTATGGAACAAGCTGTCAGAGGAGGTAGGTGAGGCTGGTACTATCCCATTGTTTATGAACCAGTTAGACAGGTACATGGATAGGACAGGTTTGGAGGGATATGGACCAAGCGCAGGCAGGTGGGACTAGTGTAGCTGGGACATGTTGGCCGGTGTGGGTGAGTTGGGCTGAAGGGCCTGTTTCCACACTGTATCACTCTGTGACTAGTGTAGCTGGGACATTGTTGGCTGGTGTGGGCAAGTTGGGCTGAAGGGCCTGTTTCCACACTGTGTGACTAGTGTAGCTGGGACATGTTGGCCGGTGTGGGCAAGTTGGGCTGAAGGGCCTGTTTCCACTCTGTATCACTCTGTGACTAGTGTAGCTGGGACATGTTGGCCGGTGTGAGCAAGTTGGGCTGAAGGGTCTGTTTCCACACTGTATGACTAGTGTAGCTGGGACATTGTTGGCCAGTGTGGGCAAGTTGGGCTGAAGGGCCTGTTTCCACACTGTATGACTCTATGACTGAGGGGCAACATTTTCACACAGAAGATGGAGGGTATATAGAACAAGCTGACAAAGGAGATAGTTAAGGCAGGTACCGTAACAACACATACGAGACATTGGGATAAGTACATGGAGAAGAAAGGTTTAGAAGAATTTGGGCCAAACGCGGGCAGGTGGGACTAGTGGATGAATCATTAGATCATAATAATAATAATAATAATAATAATAATAAATACTTTATTGATCCCCTCAGGGAAATTCAGATGTCCAGAAGCTCCCAACCAACAAACCCACAGATTCAAAACGAACGCAGACAGAAAATACATAGGTCATAAGAGTAGAATTAGGCCATCCGGCCCATCAGGTCTACTGCACCTGTTCTTCATGTCTGATCTATCTCTCCCCCCTAACCCCATTCTCCTGCCTTCTCCCCATAACCTCTGACACCCGCACTAAACAACAATGTATCTATCTCTGCCTTCTGTAGCAAAGAATTCCACAGATTCACCACCCTCTGACTAGAGAAATTTCTCCTCATCTCCGTCCTAAAAGAACGTCCTTTAATTCTGAGGCTATGACCTCCAGTCCTAGACTCTCCCACTAGTGGAAACATCCTCTCCCACATCCACTCTATCCAAGCCTTTCACTATTCTGTATGTTTCAATGAGGTTCTCCCCTCATCCTTCTAAACCAGTGAGTACAGGCCCACTGCCGACAAATGCTCATCATGGGTTATGTAGGAAGGAACTGCAGAAGCTGGTTTAAACCAAAAATAGACACAAAGAGCTGTAGTAACTCAGCGGGACAGGCAGCATCTCTGGAGAGAAGGAATGGGTGACGTTTTGGGTTAAGAGCCTTCTTCAGACTAGGTTAACCAACTCATTCCTGGGATCAGTCTTGTAAACCTCCTCTGGACCCTCTCCAGAGCCAGCACATCCTTCCTCAGATATGGGGCCCAAAATTGCTCACAATATTCCAAATGCGGCCTAACCAGCACCTTATAGAGCCTCAACATTACATCCCTGTTTTTGTATTCATGCCCTCTCGAAATAAATGCTAGCATTCAGTTTGCTTTCTTACTACCGATTCGACTTGAAGATTCACTTTTTGGGAATCCTGCACCAGCTCCCAAGTCCCTTTGCACCTCTGATTTCTCGATTATCTCCACATTTAGAAAATAGTCTACGCCTTTATTCCTACTACCTAAACGCATGACTCCACACTTTGCTACACTATATTCCATCTGCCACTTCTCTGCCCACTCTCCCAACCTGTCCAAGTCATTCTGCAGAGTCCCTGCTTTCTCTACACTGCCTGCCCCTCCACCTATTTTCATATCATCCACAAACTTGGCCCAAAGCCTTCAATCCCCTCGTCCAAATCATGAATATACAACGTGAAGGGCAGCATGTTCCAGGCAACCATCACCCTCTAAAAGAAAAGTTGCCCTGCACATCCTTAAACTTTGCCCCTCTCTCCTTAAAGCTTCTCCCTGTAATGTTTGATCATTCCATCCTGCGTAAAGGTTCCTGACTGTCCACCTTATCTGTGCCTCTCTGCACTCATGTCGTTTACAGCATAGAACATAGACAATAGATGCAGGAGTAGGCCATTCGGCCCTTCCAGCCAGCACCGCCATTCAATGTGATCATGGCTGATCATCCACAATCAGTACCTCGTTCCTGCCTTCTCCCCTTATCCCTTGATTCCTTTAGCCCCAAGAGCTAAATCTAACTCATTGGCTATATTTAAGAGGGAGTTAGATGTGGCCCTTGTGGCTAAGGGGATCAGAGGGTATGGAGAGAAGGCAGGTACGGGATACTGAGTTGGATGATCAGCCATGATCATATTGAATGGCGGTGCAGGCTCGAAGGGCCGAATGGCCTACTCCTGCACCTAATTTCTATGTTTCTATGTTTCTAACTCTCTCTTGAAAACATCCAGTGAATTGGCCTCCACTGCATTCAGAGGCAGAGAATTCCACAGATTCACAATTCTCTGGGTGAAAACGTTTTTCCTCATCTCAGTCCTAAATGGCCTGCCCCTTATTTTTAAACTGTGACCCCTAGTTCTGGAATCCCCCAACATCGGGAACATTTCCCCTGCATCTAACCTGTCAAATCCTCTAAGAATTTTATATGTACTATAAGATACCCTCTCATCAGATTCAGATTCAGATTCAATTTTAATTGTCATTGTCAGTGTACAGTACAGAGACAACGAAATGCATTTAGCATCTCCCTGGAAGAGCGACATAGCAAATGATTTAAATAAATAATAATAAGTGATAATAAGTGTCCGGGGGGGGGGGGGGTGATTGGCAGTCACCGAGGTACGTTGTTGAGTAGAGTGACAGCCGCCGGGAAGAAGCTGTTCCTGGACCTGCTGGTTCGGCAACGGAGAGACCTGTAGCGCCTCCCGGATGGTAGGAGGGTAAACAGTCCATGGTTGGGGTGAGAGCAGTCCTTGGCGATGCTGAGCGCCCTCCGCAGATAACGCTTGCTTTGGACAGACTCAATGGAGGGGAGCGAGGAACCGGTGATGCGTTGGGCAATTTTCACCACCCTCTGCAATGCCTTCCGGTCGGAGACAGAGCAGTTGCCATACCATACTGTGATGCAGTTGGTAAGGATGCTCTCGATGGTGCAGCGGTAGAAGTTCACCAGGATCTGAGGAGACAGATGGACCTTCTTCAGTCTCCTCAGGAAGAAGAGACGCTGGTGAGCCTTCTTGATCAGAGTTGAGGTATTGTGGGTCCAAGAGAGGTCATCGGAGATGTTGACTCCCAGGAACCTGAAGCTAGAAACACGTTCCACCTCCGTCCCGTTAATGTGGATGGGGGTGTGCGTGCCGCCCCTGGACTTCCTGAAGTCTACAATGAGCTCCTTGGTCTTCTTGGAGTTAAGGGCCAGGTTGTTGTCAGCGCACCATGCTGCTAAGTGCTGGACCTCCTCCCTGTAGGCCGACTCATCGTTGTTGCTGATGAGGCCAATCACCGTTGTATCATCTGCATACTTGATGATGGTGTTAGTACCATGTACAGGTGTGCAGTCATAGGTGAAGAGGGAGTAGAGGAGGGGGCTCAGCACACAGCCCTGTGGAACGCCGGTGTTCAGGGTGAGGGTTGAAGAGGTGTGCTTGTCTAACCTAACAGACTGGGGTCTGTTGGTTAGAAAGTCCAGTATCCAGTTGCAGAGGGAGGGGTCGATGCCCAGGTTACCGAGTTTGGTGATCAGTTTTGATGGTATAATGGTGTTGAATGCTGAGCTGTAATCGATGAACAGCATTCTTACGTAAGTGTCTCTGTTGTCGAGGTGGGAGAGGGCGGAGTGAAGTGCCGTTGAGATGGCATCCTCCGTACTCCTGTTCTTGCGGTAGGCAAACTGATAGGGATCCAGTGTGGGGGGTAGGCAGCTTTTGAGGTGTGCCAGGACCAGCCTCTCGAAGCACTTGGTGATGATGGGGGTAAGTGCAACTGGGCGGAAGTCGTTGAGGCTTGCCGCAGTGGAGTGTTTTGGCACTGGCACGATGGAGGTGGATTTAAGGCACGTGGGGACAACTGCTTGGGCAAGTGACAGGTTGAAGATGTCAGTCCAGACGTCTGTCAGCTGCGCAGCACAGGCCCTGAGCACGCGCCCGGGGATGCCGTCAGGGCCAGCAGCTTTATTCCAGTGAATCCTAATCCAGTGAATACAAGCCCAGTCGACCCATTCTTTCATCATATGGCAGTCCCGCCATCCCGGGAATTGACCTGGTGAACCTATGTTGCACTCCCTCAATAGCAAGAATGTCCTTCCTCAAATTAGGAGACCAAGTTTGCACACAATACTCCAGGTGTGGTCCCACCAAGACCCTGTACAACTGCAGTGGGACCCCCTTGCTCCTAAACTCAAATCCTCTCACAATGAAGGCCAACATGCCATTAGCCTTCTTCACTGCCTGCTGTACCTGCATGCTTATTTTCAGTGACTGATGTACAAGCACACCCAGGTCTCGTTGCATCTCCCCTTTTCCTAATCGGCCACCATTCAGATAATAATCTGCCTTCCTGTTCTTGCCACCAAAGTGGATAACCTCACATTTATCCACATTATACTGCATCTGCCATGCATCTGCCCACTCACCCAAACTAGTCAAGTCATCCTACAACCTCATAGCATCCTCCTCGCAGCTCACATTGCCACCCAGCTTTCAGTCATCCTCAAAATTGGAGATGTTACATTTTATTTCCTCATCTAAATCATTAATATATATTGTAAATAACTGGGGTCCCAGCACCGAGCCCTGCGGCACCCCACTAGTCAATGCCTGCCATTCTGAAAAGGACCCGTTAATTCCTACTCTTTGCTTCCTGTCTGCCAACCAGTTCTCTATCCATGTCAATACCCTACCCCCAATACAATGTGCTCTAATTTTGCCCACTAATCTCTTGTGTGGGACCTTGTCAAAGGCTTTTTGAAAGTCCAGACACACCACATTCACTGACTCTCCCTTATCCATTCTACTTGTTACATCCTCAAAAAATTCCAGAAGATTAGTCAAGCATGATACCCCTCCATAAATCCATGCTGATTTTTGATCGATCCTGTCACTGCTTTCCAAATTAAAAACATCTTTAATAATCGACTCAAGCAACTTCCCCACTACCGATGTAAGGCTAACTGGTCTATAATTCCCTGTTTTCTCTCTCCCTCCTTTCTTAAAAAGTGGGGTTACATTGGCTACCCTCCAGTCCACAGGAACTGATCCAGAGTCGAGAGAACATTGGAAAATGATCACCAATGCATCCATGATTTCTCAGGCCACCTCCTTGAGTACTCTGGGATGCAGAACCTCAGGCCCTGGGGATTTATCTGTCTTCAGCATAACAGTTGACCTAACACTATGTCTTCAGTGCTAACAGTTGAACTAACACTTGCTTTTACAAGGTGTGTGTCGCAGCTTGAAGTCCATTGTGGTACACGTTGGGATAACCGATTACTTTGAGGAGCCAGGCAGCCCAGAAGCTCGCAAGTTGTTTGAAGAAATGGTCAGCAAACTTCAGGTAGGGTCAGTGAGTCCTGCAATAAGTCGTTATAAACGGATTTAAATGTTCCATGTGTTACGATTACATGGTAAATAAATGATGTAATGTTATCATCAAACAATAGGTGTTGATGGCAGCCATTTGTCACAGAGTTATACAGCATGGAAACAGGCAGCAACCCAACTCACGGACAAAAGCCATGGTCGAATGGTGGAGCAGACACAATGGGTCCGCTCATTGAAGCTTACAAAATAGTGAAAAGGCCTGAATAGAATGACAATAGGTGCAGGAGTAGGCCATTCGGCCCTTCGAGCCAGTACCGCCATTCAATGTGATCATGGCTGATCATTTCCAATCAGTACCCCGTTCCTGCCTTCTCCCCATATCCCCTCACTCCACTATGTTTAAGAGCCCTGTCTAGTTCTTTCTTGAAAGCATCCAGAGAACCGACCTCCACCGCCCTCTGAGGCAGAGAATTCCACAGACTCACCACTCTGTGAGAAAAAGTGTTTCCTCGTCTCCGTTCTAAATGGCTTACCCCTTATTCTTAAACTGTGGCCCCTGGTTCTGGACTCCCCCAACATCGGGAACATGTTTCCTGCCTCTAGTGTGTCCAAGCCGTTAACAATCTTATATATTTCAATGAGATACCCTCTCATCCTTCTAAACTCCAGAGTGTACGAGCCCAGCTGTTCCATTCTCTCAGCATATGACAGTCCCGCCATCCCGGGAATTAACCTTGTAAACCTACGCTGCACTCCCTCAATAGCAAGAATGTCCTTCCTCAAATTAGGGGACCAAAACTGCACACAATACTCCAGGTGTGGTCTCACTAGGGCTCTGTACAACTGCAGAAGGACCTCTTTGCTCCTATATTCGATTCCTCTTGTTATTAAGGCCAACATGCTATTGCTTTCCTCACTGCCTGCTGTACCAGCTTGCTTACTTTCATAGACTGATGTACAAGATCCCGTTGTACTTCCCCTTTTCCCAACTTGACGCCATTTAGATAGTAATCTGCCTTCCTGTTTTTGCTACCAAAGTGGATGACCTCACATTTATCCGCATTAAACTTCATCTGCCATGCATCTGCCCACTCCCCCAACCTGTCCAAGTCACCCTGCATTCTCATAGCATCCGCCTCACAGTTCACACTGCCACCCAGCTTTGTGGAGAAGATGTTTCCACTAGTGGGAGGGTCTAGAACTAGAGGTCATAGCCTCATAATTAAAGGACGTTCATTTAGGAAAGTGATGAGGAGGAATTTCTTTAGTCAAAGAGAGGTGAATCTGTGGAATTCATTGTCACAGACAGCTGTGGAGGCCGTCAATGGATATTTCTAAGGCAGTGATAGATTCTTGATTAGTACGGGTGTCAAGGGTTATGGGGAGAAGGCAGGAGAATGGGTTTAGGAGGGAGAGATAGATCAGCCCCATCTAAATGGTGGAGTAGACTTTTTGGGCCAAATGGCCTAATTCTGCACCTATCACTTATGACGATGGGTTGAATGGCCTAATTCTGTTCTGGTGTTTTATGGTCTAATTGATCCATGCCGATCAAGATGCCCCATCTAAGGTGGTTCTATTTGCCTGCACCAGGCCCACGTCCCTTCAAATCGTACACGACCTGTTTACATGTTGTTATAGTACCTGCCTCAACAACCTCTTCCTGCAGCTTATTCCTTATTCTCATTCTATTCTCTCTTTCTATTCCCCCTCATGATTTTATACACCTCCATAAGATCACCCTCAGACTGCGCTCCAAGGAATACAGTCCCAGCCTACCCAACCTCTCCCTGATCTCTTCCTCCTAATCCTATTTTCCTGCCTCCTTCCTATAACCCTTGACACCCATTCTAATTATGAATGTATCTATCTCTACCTTAAATATCCACTGACTTGGCCTCCACAGCCCTCTGTGGCAATGGCTTCCACAGATTAACTACTCTCTGACTGAAATACTTCCTCCTCACCTCCTTTCTAAAAGAGCACCCTTTAATTCTGAGCCCATGACCTCTGGTCTCAGACTCTCCCACGAGATGGCCTGTTTCCGTGCTGTAATTGTTATATGGTTATATTATATGGTTATCCTTTCCACATCCACTCTATTTATGCCTTTCACTATTCTGTACGTTTCAATGTCCCCCCTCAACCTTCTAAACTCCAGCGAGTACAGGCCCAGTGCTCATCATATGCTAACCCACTCATTCTCAGTATTATTCTTGTAAACCTCCTCTGGACCATCTCCAGAGCCTGCACATCTTTCCTCAGACTAGGACTGAGATGAGGAAAAACTTTTTCACCCAAAGAGTTGTGAATCTGGAATTCTCTGCCATGATTCAATGGTGGTGCTGGCTCAAAGGACCAAATGGCCTACTATTGCACCCATTTCTATGCTTCTCTATAACAACGTTTATGAAACAATTAAGACAGGTACTTGGATAGGACAGGTTTAGAAGGATATGGGCCAAATGCAGGAAGGTGGGGCTAGATGCAGCAAGTTGGTTGGCATGGGCAAGTTGGGCCGAAGGGCCTGTTTCTGCGATCTATGACTATATAGAAGCTCTTCAAGAGCCCAGCTGTTTGATCTCAAACTGACCTTGTACGTTAGTGTTTCCCACAAGTTCAGGACTGAAGCTCTATCATCTATCAAAAGTCGTGCAGATGACACTCCATAGTTTTGTTCCTTGTGTTGACTGCTCATGCCCATCTGTGACAGGTGATGTTTTTTTAATTTATTAGGCTCTGAAGAAAAGGCCTGGCTTTTCAAAAATCCTGCACATCAAAGCGGAAAGTGTTTGTTGAAGTTTACAACTGAGAACTCCTATTCTGATGATATATATCACCTGATGGAAAGACATTATTACAGAAATGGGGCTTTTCTGTAACGGTCCAAAACTAATGCTTGATCAGAAAGCAAAGCTGACTTGAGTTGTAATCAAAGAGCAGTCTGAGCTGTAATCACTCTCACCTCAACCATCAACCTGCCACAAACTGGCTCATGTTTCCTACAGGAAGACTGGACAGAAGCATCTCTTCAACGCCCAGCATTCAGTCAAGTCCCACATTCGTTGGTCACCCTTCAGTGATGGAACCAGAAGGCTAGCCAAGCAATCGTAGTCAGACGACTTCAAATACAAATGTACATTGATTGGTGTAGGACGGAACTGCAGATGCTGGTTTACACCGAAGATAGACACAAAAAGCTGGAGTAACTCAGCGGGACAGGCAGCGTCTCTGGAGAGAAGGAATGGGAGATGTAAAAAGGGTCTCGACCCGAAACGTCACCCACTCCTTCTCTCCAGAGATGCTGCCTGTCCCGCTGAGTTACTCCAGCATTTGGTGTACATTGAATGGAATGGATCTACCATCAAGCCACCTGATATCTGGATACGTTACCTGGTAATGGAGCTGGTATCAACTCTCCAACTCTCCAGCTGAAAGACCAAGAAGACTGGGAGTAGCTCATACCAGTGTCGAAGGTATGAAATGAAGTATTGGCTGAGAACAAAGTGTGAGTGAGATTGGAGGTGATGTTTCGTGCTCAGGAGAGGAAGCCCCTGGTGTGGTCTGGACACATTGTCAGTCTGCACTGCAGTAAACCATTCTCATCGACAACAAATCTGAAGTCTAAAGAAGGGTCTCGACCTGAAACGTCACCTATTCCTTTGCTCCATAGATGCTGCCTCACCCGTTGAGTTTCTCCAGCATTTATGTCTACTATCAGTTAGAAGCTTCAGTATTTAAGGAACAAAACATCGACTCTAGGATTGTTCTGTCACTAATGCCAAGAGTCACGGAGCCATCGATGCCATTGGCTGGTTTCACTGGTGCTCCAAACCTGGGTCAGTTTGGTTACAAGTTCCCACTGCCGATGAAAGAACAACAAATGGTACAGCTGCCTTGCTTTCTTTTCCACGAGTCACAGTGATAGGACATGGAAAGAGCTGTGTGTTCACTCACTTGCTGGCACTGACCATCAATCACCCATCTCCATCAATCCCATGCCTTCCTCACCTGCTCCCCCCCCCCCCCCATCCCTAGCCCCGTCACACCCACACACCTTGGGGCCAGTTACAGAGGCCAATTAACCTGCTGCACATATTTAGGATGTGGGAGGAAACCGGAGCACCCAGGGGGAAACCTACACAGTCACAGAGAACGTGCAGACTCCACACAGACAGCACCTGTGGTCAGGATCGAACCCGGATTTATAAAGCAGTTTACTAAATTATTAATAACTTTTCAGACTGAGACTCCTCTACAGAAAGGCCGTTCTCATCATGATTGTCTTTAAGAGATTGTTCTGTTCGACCATTTAGCCGCAAGCTCCAGGTAGCTGGACCTACTGGTGGGAGTCTGTTTATGAAAACAATTTGAGGAAGACATTACTTCTGTGACCTTCTAAAATGGAGACTTAACATTGTAGACACAAGGGGCTGCTTATGCTAGAACATGGAGCTGCAGCAATCTGGAGCAACTCAGTGGGTCAGGCAGCATCTGTGGAGGAGGGGGGATCTCAGTGGGGGGGCAGGGTGAGCAGACTGAGATGTGGAGTACAGGAGGAGGAGGATGAGACTGGGACATGGAGTACAGGAGGGGGGGAGAGAGACTGGGACATGGAGTACAGGAGGGGGGTGAGACTGGGACATGGAGTACAGGAGAGGGGTGAGATTGGGACATGGAGTGCTGGAGGGGGAGAGTGAGACTGGGGCATGGAGTACAGGAGGAGGAGACTGGGACATGGAGTACAGGAGAAGGGTGAGACTGGGACATGGAGTACAGGAGAAGGGTGAGACTGGGACATGGAGTACAGGAGAGGGGTGAGACTGGGACATGGAGTACAGGAGAGGGGTGAGACTGGGACATGGAGTACAGGAGAAGGGTGAGACTGGGACATGGAGTACAGGAGAGGGGTGAGACTGGGACGTGGAGTACAGGAGGAGGAGGATGAAACTGGGACGGAGTACAGGAGGAGGAGGAGGGTGAGACTGGAACGTGGAGTACAGGAGGAGGAGGGTGAGACTGGGACATGGAGTACAGGAGGAGGAGGGTGAGGGCTGATGTCATACAGTGTATAAAATCCCAAGGGCAATAGATAGAGTGAATGCAGAGACGTTTACCCAGTGGGGGGTCAAGAAGCTGAGGCACCGGTTTATGGTGCGAGGGGCAAGAGCCTGAAGGCAACTGAGAGGTTGGTGGGTGTATGGAACGAGCTGTCACAGGAGGTCGTTGAGGCAAGGACTACTGCAATGTTTAAAAGACTTTGGACAGGTACATGGATAGGACAGGTACATGGATAGGTCAGGTGCAGAGGGAATGTACCTCTTCCCATTTCTACCAGCTGTCTCCTCTCCCCTTTCAGTGCTGAGGTAAGGTGTCTGCCTGTAACATCAGCAGCATCCCCCCAGCATGCTGCCCTGACCACTGAGCTACCCCAGCAGATCACTTGTTGCTGCAGGTCTCTTGTGTCCATGCAAGGAAGCTAGGCATCACTGAACATCCCAAATCATAATGAGGACTATACTGCACAACACATCGTTCAATGGGCCAATGTATGAGAGTCGCAGCAGTCTGTGTAGTGAAGGGAACTAAATATACTGCATTCATTCACTCATTAATTCATTCAGACATTCACTCATTCATCCATTCACTCATTCACTCACTCCTTCATTCAGTCACTCCTTCATTCAGTCACTCCTTCATTCAGTCATTCATTCATCCACTCATTCATTCATTTACTCATTCATTCAGACATTCAGTCATTCATCCACTCATTCATTCAGTCAGTCAGTCATTCAGTCATTCATTCATTCATTGATTGTTGGACAGATTGCTGTGAATATTCTGTTGCTGGGTAATATTAGTCCACAGTGGCGGGGCGGGGCGGTGTCCTTGTGTTGATGTAAGTGTATTTTGCATGTGCCTGGTGAAGGGCTGGAATGGTGGTGATATTATTTCCATGATAAATGACCATGTCAAAGCTGTGCCAATATGTCCAGGGTGCCCACAAATGTGACTTTTTCTAAAGATATATTTCACAAAGTATTTACCTGTTGGGAAAGTATTAGTAGGCTGTTAAAATGTTTTATGTTGTAGGAATAGACATACATTTTTTATAAATATATTTAACCTTCTTCAGATGTTAGTTGAAAAGGAAACACAAGTATGAAGAGATCGAAAGTTTGAATATTTATTAGGACTGAATTCAGAGATATTAAGTACAATCTTGGAGGTATATTTATTTGTTGCGTGAGACTGCTGACATCTGTATTCATACTGCCAATCCACCAGCTTAACGTTGAGCTGTGATCTCTCTCTCTCTCTCTCTCTCTCTCTCTTTCCACTGTTGGCATGTTTAAAGCACAGTTTTTTAACAAAAAGTGAGTATTTTTCAAAATGATTGCAAATTGTAAATGTCGCGGTACTTTGACCAGTTCCCTTCCTGTCATGGCGGCCTGTGTGTTCAAGGTGCGGTCACGCCACTGTTCACCAGAAATCTCCTCTCCCATCACATGAGCAGGAGCTTGGCAGGAGGAGGAGCGTCAGAGTTTGGAAACCAGCCAGCAGAGCATGGGCCCACTCCATTCCCCAGGCACTGCCGCGGCTTGAGAAACCAGGGTCCCAGTGGTGAACGAGGAGGCAGGCAGAGTGTGTTGGAGGGGATGCTGAGGCTTGGGCTCAAGAGGCTTTGACGAGAGACTGGGTGATCAGGACTTGCAACTTGCCAGTTAGTGCAGGTGTGTGTCCACCTGCAGGATGTGGGGATCAAGACACTTCCAGTGTACCTGAGCACTACACCTGTAGAAGGTGCGTCCAGCTGCAGCTCCTTACAGACCACATCACGGAACTGGGGCAGCAGCTGCATCACCTCAGGGTTCTCTGGGACACTGAGGTCAGAGTTGGGACTTAGAGTGAATGGTCACGTCTCGGGTACCAATAGATGGATGACCACAGGAAAGTGAGAGGGTGGAGTGTGCAGGAACGGCCTCCATTCCTCTTCTCGTGTCCAGTCGCACTGTTGTACAGAGAGCAGCAGCACAGGTGTGAGGCCCTGGGCCCAGCTCTGTGGCACAGGGGAATGGGTGGTCAGGCCCAGCCATGGTGACAGGAGGCTTGTTAGTAGGGGGACAGGCTGGCGACACTCCAGGATGGGATCCTGCCTCCCTGGTGCCAGGGTCCACAATGTCTCGGAGCCACTGCACAACATTATCAAGGGGGAGCAGCTGGAAGTTGTACACGTTGGCACAAACAACATGTAGGGAAAGGAATGAGATTACAGGGAGATACACATGTTCAAAATCACCTTGAGATAGGAGCGGGAAGATAGCACAGGTGAACATACGGCTGAGGAGTTGGTACAGGGGACAGCCATTCACATTGTTGCACCATTGGCATCTCTTCTGGGGCAGAGGTGACCCGTACAAGAGGGACGGGTTGCACCTGAATCAGAGGAGAATTCATATTATGGTGTGCATGAAGGAATTGCAGATGCTGGTTTAAAGCAAAGAAATACACAAAGTGCTGGATTAACTCAGCGGGTCAGGCAGCATCTGTGGAGAACATGGATAGGTGACGTTTCACACAGTGCTGGAGTAACTCAGTGGGTCAGGCAGCATCTGTGGAGAGACGGAATGGGCTAGGGTTAGCAGTGATGTACAGACGGGTTTTTGTGGTCCTAGTGCATAACTCCCAGCAAGTGCCAACGCATGTACACAGAGTGGTAAAGAAGGCGTAGGACGGGGCATTGAGTGCAAGACTCAGACGTCATGATGCAGCTTCAGAGCACTTTGGTTCGGCTGCATTTGGAGTACTGTTGGCAGTTCTGGTCGCCCCCATTACAGGAAGGATGTGGAGAGAGAGGACAGAGGAGGTTGGCCAGAATGATGCCTGGATTACAGGATATTAGCCCCAGGGAGAGGTTGGATAGATGGATCATTTTCTCTGGAATGCCAGACATTGCAGGGATACCTGATAGAGGTATATATAATTATGAGAGGCACAGATAGAGTAGACAGTCAAAACCTTTTTTCCAAATCAAATACTACTGTGCATAGCTTTATGCTGAGAGGGATAAAGTTGGAAGGAGATTTGCGGGGTAATGTGACCCACTGCCGGGGGTAATGGTGGAGGCAGCAATAGATAGGATATCTAATTGGTGTTAGAGACACGTGGATGGGTACATGGATATACAGGGAGTTGAGAGATATGGACAAGAGATGATCCTGCTGGCATTATGTTGAGCACAGATATTGTGGGACAAAGGGTTTGTTCTTGTGTTCTATGTTCTAGTACCACACAGGAGGCTTTAAACTAGAGGGACTGGATCCAGAGCAGTAGTGAGGCAGGTGACAGGCTGCATATAATAATAACATGTTAGAAACATCAGGACAGGTACATGCATAGGAAAGGTTGCACAGAGTATGGAGGGACATCTTTATTCGCTAAAGATCTAGATTATCTTTATGTCTCCTCTCGCCACAAGGCCCGAGGACTGTGTTGTTCCGTTATTTAAGAAGGGATGTAGAGAATCCAGGGAATTATAGGACTGTGAGCCTGGTGTCAGTGGTCGGAAAGCTATTAGAAAGGATTCTTTGAGATAAGATTTACTCCCATTTGGAAGAGAATGGGCTAATTAGAGACAGTCTACACGGCAGGTCATCTCCTACTAACGGAGTTTGTTGAGGACGTGTCAAATGTGATCAATGAGTGGTGGATGTTGTCCACATGGATTTTAATAAAGCTTTGATAAAGTCCCCCATAGTTGACTGATTCAGATCAAGATCCAGCACAGGATTAACAGTGACTTGATCGTATGGATTCAGAACGAGCTCACTGATATAAGACAGCGGCTTGTGGTGGAAGGAGAATCTTCAGGCTGGATGTCGGTGACTAGTGGAGTTCCGAAGGGATCTATGCTGGGACCTCTGCTGTTTGTGAAATAAATAAATGACTGTGACATTGAGAGTCTCGACCCGAAACGTCACCTATTCCTTCGCTCCATAGATGCTGCCTCACCCGCTGGGTTTCTCCAGCATTTTTGTCTTCTTGTGACATTAATGCAGACTAGTTAGTCAGTAAGTTTGCAGATGACACCAAGGTTTCTGGAGTCGCGGACTTTGAGGATGGCTGTACTTTGTGTCGGATGATGAGGTGAGGTACTATATGAGTACTTTGCATCTGTATTCACCAAGGAGAAAGACTTGGAGGACAGCAAGATCATCATTGAGAATACAAATGTGTCAGGGCAGTTTGAGTTGGAAAGGAGGGGGTGCTGGGGCTTTTGAACAACATCAGGATATGATGGGATCTATCCCAGGTCATTAAATCCATAACTTCACAACGTGGAACACAAGTAGATAAGAGTAGAGAAATGGCATGCTTTTGGAAATGGCATTACAAATTAGTCGGGAGGGGGCAGCTTTATAGGACTTTGGTCAGGCTGCATTTGGAGTATTATGTGCGGTTCCAGTCGCCCCATTACAGGAGGATGTGGAGGCTTTGGAGACCGTGCGGAGGAGGTTTACCAGAATGATGCCGGGGTTACAGGGTTTCAGCTACAGGGAGAGGTTGCAATGTACGGGTTGTGGGGAGACCTGATAGATGTTTATAAAATGATGAGAGGTGTATATGGGGAGTAGATGTTCAGAATCTTTCCCCATGGTAGAATTGCCAAATGCATTGGGGCCAGAGCTTTAAGGTGAAAGGGGCAAGTGTCAAGGAAATGTTCAGTGCAAGTTTTTTATACATGGAGGCTGGTGAGTGCCTGGAAGGTGCAGCGTGGGTGGTGGTGGTACACTATACCTGTGCACACTGTACCGATGTACACTGTACACACATGGGTATACAATCTGCAGGGCTGGTGTCCCCAGCATCATGCCCACTGCTGTACCTTGTTTCACTAATTCTGCTGGTGGAACCACGATTAGAGCCTTACCTCATTCCCGTACAATCAATCATCTGACGAGCAGGAGTGAAGAAACTTTGACTAGGGATTGAAGATGGATCATTCTTCATTCCAGCTGCTGAACCATAAAATGCTTTAGATGCACTTTAGATGTGGTTGCTTTCATTATCAATCATTTTTGGATTGTAAGTACTGGTGATAAAATGTATATTTAATAATTTATGAATAAATGGTAAAACTAATTGAACAGCTCTTCCTGCTTGCTGTTATATTTAACGTCAGCGTTTTTGGTGTGACCGTTTGATATTTCCATCGTGCGTCTGCCATCGATGAACTGCCTCCTCCAGCTCTGGGTTTGCACACGAGAGATCACATCCAATGCCCATTAACCACTCCAAACACTCACTACCTTCCAACCAACCACCAACTCCTTGCTACACAGCATGGAAACTGGCCCTTCGGTCCACCTTGTCCATGCCGACCAAATTGGCCTCTTGGGCTAGTCCCATTTGCCTGCATTTGGGCTGAATCCCATGTACAGTATCTACTATAGCTTGCTCTGGCAGCTCATTCCAAATGCAGACTAATGAGTGGAAAAGTTGCCCATCTTAAATCGCTCCCCTCTCACCTTAAGCCTGTGCCTCCTATTTTTAGAATCCTCTACCCTGGGGAAGAGACTGTGAGCGTTCACCTTATCCATGCTCCTCGTGATCTCGTACACCTCAATAAGGTCAGCTCTCCGCCTCCTACACTCCAAGGGAAAAAATCCCATCTTAACCAACCTCTCCCTATAACTCAAGGCCCGCTGACTGGTAACATCCTGGTGAAATGTGTCACTAGGAACTGCAGATGCTGGTTTACACCGAAGATAGACACAAAATGCTGAAATAACTCAGCAGGACAGGTAGCATCTCTGGAGAGAAAGGAATGGGTGAAGTTTCGGGTCGAGACCCTGCTTCAGATTGCTGAGTCAGGGGAGAGGGAGACACAGATGTAAGGAAGGGTAGGGTGTGAAAACAAGACATTGATGAAGATCAAGGAAAATGTAGAATAGATCAGTGTAATCTAGGAGAAAGTGACTACAAAGCACACAAAGATAGAATAAGACCTCTCATCCTTCTAAACTCCAGAGTGTACAAGCCCAGCTGCTCCATTCTCTCAGCATATGACAGTCCCGCCATCCCGGGAATTAACCTTGTAAACCTACGCTGCACTCCCTCTATAGGGAGGTTTCACGGCAGTCGGGTCACGACCCATGACCCGTACTGTTGCTACGCTACACCAAGTGGAGTACACGCGATGAACTGCAGGTAGGCGCTTACCATTTGTTTCCAGCGTAGCGGGCCCGTTAAAACCCGCTGAAATTGTCAATTTTTGCGCTGTAAATAATTATGGAAATCAGGATAAGCGTGAGAGACATTTAGCCTACTTCAGAATTCCGAAAGTGAGGAGAAATGACGGTAGATGGAAGCGAGAGCAGAAGGGACAACAACAGCCAAAGTGCTTAGCGAACATTGGCCGTTTGCTCACTGCATTTCATCAACTAAGGCATTATTTGTGTTTTTTCCTTGATTCCTTTGGCATCTAAAAAGTTTAAGAAGTGATAAATCTGGCTGTAATTTTTTTAAAATCGCCCATGGTTCTCAAGTGGGTTTTTACATACAAAATGAAAACGCATCTGAAGAAAAATTTACAGCCAGAACTATTGGCCGTTTGCTCACTGCATTCCATCAACGGGGACATAGTATAAATCAAAAATTGCGTAGCAAAAGAAAATGGGTGGATTGTGAGGAAAGGGTTAATAGGGATAGTTGATTTAGACTAGGACTAAAAAATATAGCTGAGGTAGAATAATAGTGAGCTTTCAGCACAGACATCAGAAATGTGCTAGGCTAGATAGTAAACAACAGAAGACCAGGTTGTTTCTTTCAAGGTTGAGAATTAACAGGTAACCAGTCCGGCAGAAACCTTTACGAGCACTGGGGAAAGGGGCAGGAGATACTCTATCACATATGCGTAATGAGAAACATGAATATGAAGACAACACCCACTATGACAAGATGCATCATTTAAATGCACATGCGATGCATGATGTAGGAGGTAACTTTGACGTCGAGAGGCGTTCCGAGACGTTCTCGTGGGAATGTAAACCTTAGTGCTCTGATTGGAAGGAGCCCGAAGGAGAGGATAAGGGTGTGACAATTGTAAACTGAATGAATAAAAGTGAATGGCATCCTCATCCTCATCGTGTCTCGTTGGAGAGACACCCGGGGGCTGCAGACTCGTAAATTAAGGAGTTTCTTGTTTCCACGACTTTGTCTCTGGCATTTGTGATTGTGAGCGCACACATTTATATCTCACAATTTTGGCGGTTTTAACAGGGAGGAAAGTACACATCTCTAGCATTAATAACATATACCGGAAGTTACGGATGTCCTCCAGATGGATTGAGCGCTCCGTGCGTCGAGCCCTATGACCTAGTGACCTTACGTGCAACCTCTCAATAGCAGTATGTCCTTCCTCGAATTAGGGGACCAAAACTGCACACAATACTAGTGGTCTCACTAGGGCTCTGTACAACCGCAGAAGGACCTCTTTGCTCCTATATTCAATTCCTCTTGTTATAAAGGCCAACATATAACCATATAACAATTACAGCACGGAAACAGGCCATCTCGGCCCTACAAGTCCGTACGAACAATTATTTTCCCTTAGCCCCACCTGCCTGCACTCATACCATAACCCTCCATTCCCTTCTCATCCATATGCCTATCCAATTTATTTTTAAATGATACCAACGAACCTGCCTCACCACTTCCACGGGAAGCTCATTCCACACCGCTACCACTCTCTGAGGTAAAGAAGTTCCCCCTCATGTTACCCCTAAACTTCTGTCCCTTAATTCTGAAGTCATGTCCTCTTGTTTGAATCTTCCCTATTCTCAAAGGGAAAAGCTTGTCACATCAACTCTGTCTATCGCTCTCATCATTTTAAAGACCTCTATCAAGTCCCCCCTTAACCTTCTGCGCTCCAGAGATAAAGACCTAACTTATTCAACCTTTCTCTGTAACTTAGTTGTTGAAACCCAGGCAACATTCTAGTAAATCTCCTCTTTACTCTCTTTATTTTGTTGACATCCTTCCTATAATTGGGCGACCAAAATTGTACACCATACTCCAGATTTGGTCTCGCCAATGCCTTGTACAATTTTAACATTACATCCCAGCTTCTATACTCAATGCTCTGATTATACAGGCTAGCATACCAAAAGCTTTCTTTACCACCCTATCGATATGAGATTCCACCTTCAAGGAACTATGCACGGTTATTCCCAGATCCCTCTGTTCAACTGCATTCTTCAATTCCCTACCATTTACCATGTACGTCCTATTTTGATTTGTCCTGCCAAGGTGTAGCACCTCACATTTATCAGCATTAAACTCCATCTGCCATCTTTCAGCCCATTCTTCCAAAAGGCCTAAATCACTCTGTAGACTTTTGAAATCCTCTTCATTATCCACAACACCCCCTATCTTGGTATCATCTGCATACTTACTAATCCAATTTACCACACCTTCATCCAGATAATTGATGTACATGACAAACAACAAAGGACCCAACACAGATACCTGAGGCACCCCACTAGTCACCCGCCTCCAACCCGACAAACAGCCATCCACCGTTACCCTCTGGCTTCTCCCATTCAGCCACTGTTGAATCCATCTTGTTACTCCTGCATTTATACCCAACAGTTGAACCTTCTTAGCCAACCTTCCATGAGGAACCTTGTCAAAGGCCTTACTAAAGTCCATATAGACAACATCCACTGCTTTACCCTCGTCAATTTCCCTAGTAACCTCTTCAAAAAATTCAAGAAGATTAGTCAAACATGACCTTCCAGGCACAAATCCATGTTGACTGTTCCTAATCAGACCCTGTTTATCCAGATGCTTATATATATTATCTATAAGTATCTTTTCCATTAATTTGCCCACCACTGAAGTCAAACTAACAGGTCTATAATTGCTAGGTTTACTCTTAGAACCCTTTTTAAACAATGCGCAGTACGCCAATCCTCGGGGACTATTCCCGTTTCTAATGACATTTGAAATATTTCTGTCATAGCCCCGGCTATTTCTACACTACTTCCCTCTATGTCCCAGGGGAATATCCTGTCAGGACCTGGAGACTTATCCACTTTTATATTTTTCAAAAGTGTCAGTACTTCTTTTACTTTGAACTCATAGTATCCATAGCTACTTACTAGTTTCCCTTACCTCACATAATTCAATATCCTTCTCCTTGGTGAATACCGAAGAAAATAAATTGTTCAATATCTCCCCCATCTCTTTTGGCTCTGCAGATAGCTGTCCACTCTGTCTCTCCAATGGACCAATTTTATCCCTCGTTATCCTTTTGCTATTAATATAGCTGTAGAAACCTTTTGGATTTACTTTCACCTTACTTGCCAAAGCAACCTCATATCTTCTTTTAGCTTTTCTAATTGCTTTCTTAAGATTCTTTTTACATTCCTTATACTCCTCAAGCACCTCATTTACTTCATGCTGCCTATAATTATTTTAGATCTCCCTCTTTTTCCGAACAAGATGTCCAATTTCCCTTGAAAACCAGGGCTCTTTCCACTTTTTACTGTTTCCTTTCAACCGAACAGGAACATAAAGATTCTGTACTCTTAAAATTTCCCCTTTAAATGTCCTCCATTTCTCTTCTACATCCTTCCCATAAAACAAAATGTCCCAGTTCACTCCTTTTAAATCATTTCGCATCTCATCAAAGTTAGCCTTTCTCCAATCAAAAATCTCAACCCTAGGTCCAGTTCTGACCCTCTCCATAATTATATTGAAACTAATGGTATTATGATCACTGGACCCGAAGTGTTCCCCAAAGCATACCTCCGCCACCTGTCCCGTCTCATTTCCTAACAGGAGGTCCAACACTGCCCCTCCTCTAGTAGGTACCTCTATGTATTGCTGCAAAAAACTATCCTGCACACATTTTACAAACTCAAAAATCTCAACCCTAGGTCCAGTTCTGACCCTCTCCATAATTATATTGAAACTAATGGTATTATGATCACTGGACCCGAAGTGTTCCCCAAAGCATACCTCCGCCACCTATCCCGTCTCATTTCCTAACAGGAGGTCCAACACTGCCCCTCCTCTAGTAGGTACCTCTATGTATTGCTGCAAAAAACTATCCTGCACACATTTTACAAACTCCAAACCATCCAGCCCATTTACAGAATGTGTTTCCCAGTCTATATGTGGAAAGTTGAAATCTCCCACAATCACTACCTTGTGCTTACTACTAATATCTGCTATCTCCTTACATATTTGCTCTTCCAATTCTCTTTCCCCATTTGGCGGTCTATAATACACCCCTATAAGTGTTGCTACACCTTTCCCACTTCTCAGTTCCACCCAAATAGCCTCCCTAGATGAGCCCTCCAATCTATCCTGCCAAAGCACTGCTGTAATATCTTCCCTGACTAGCAATGCAACACCTCCACCTCTTGCCCCTCCAATTCTATCACACCTGAAGCAACGAAATCCTGGAATATTTAGTTTCCAATCACAGCCCTCCTGCAACCATGTTTCACTGATCGCCACAACATCATACTTCCAGGTGTCTATCCAGATTCTAAGCTCATCCGCCTTTCTTACAATGCTCCTAGCATTAAAATATACACATTTAAGAAACCCCCCGCCTCTTATTCTCTGTTTATTTCCTTTTTCTTCTTTCTCCTCTTGTGTCCGAGTGCTTCCCTTTTCTGCTTCCTGCCTCCCATTCTGTCTACTAGCTTTCTCTATTTGAGTCCCTCGCCCCAACCATTCTAGTTTAAAGTCTCCCCAGTAGCCTTTGCAAATCTCCCCGCCAGGATATTGGTCCCCCTCGGGTTCAAGTGCAACCCATCCTTTCTGTACAGGTCCCACCTTCCCCAAAAGAAGTCCCAATGATCCAGAAACTTGAATCCATACCCACTGCACCAGTCCCTCATCCACGCATTTATCCTCCACCTCGCTCCATTCCTACTCTCACTGTCGCGTGGCACAGGCAGTAATCCTGAGATTGTTACCTTTTTGGTCCTTTTCCTTAACTCTCCTCCCAACTCCCTAAATCCTCCCTTCAGGACCTCTTCCCTTTTTTTACCTATGTCATTGGTACCTATATGTACCACGACCTCAGGCTCCTCTCCCTCTGATTTCAGGATATCTTGGACGCGTTGAGACACGTCCGAGACCTTGGCACCAGGGAGGCAGACCACCATCCTGGTCTCCCGACTGCGTCCACAGAATCGCCTATCCGACCCCCTAACAATAGAGTCCCCAATTACTATTGCCCTCTTCTTTTTGTCCCTACCTTTCGGAGCAACAGGGCCGGTCTCTGTGCTGGAGGCCCGTCCGCTGTCGCTACCCCCGGGCAGGCTGTAACCCCACATCCGTACTCAAAAGGAGTACTTATTTCAAGGTTGTACCGACCATTGGAGTACTCACTCGTCCTTGCCTCTGCCCCTTGCCCTTCCTTAGCGTGACCCACATGTCTCTCTCCCGTGGTTTTGGAGTGACCAGCTCCCTATAACTCCTCTCTATGACCTCCTCGCTCTCCCTGACCAGACAGAGGTCATCGAGCTGCTGCTGCTCCAGGTTCCTAATACGGTCCCTTAGGAGCCCCATCTCGACGCACCTGGTGCAGATGTGGACGTCTGGAGGGCCATCCGACACCATGACCTCCCGCATCTGACATCCAGAACAGTAAACTGCTCTGGCTGTCATTCTCCCGCCTTACACTGGATCCGATACAAGTACAATACAATAGAAACTGCTGGGAGATTTAAATACTCACAGCCCTGACCCTCCTCCACTCACTCCAACGGTTCCCGGGCCTCTGTGAAAGAAAGCCCCACGCTCGGTTTAAATACCGGAAAGTTAATGGCATGTTAGGGGACCAAAACTGCACACAATACTACAATATTATTGTACTGCTGCTGACAACCCAAATTTCCACCAACCCTGGTTGTGTGGCAATAAATTATATCTATCTATCTATCTATTGTACAATACATTGTAGTATTGTGTGCAGTTTTGGTCCCCTAACATGCCATTAACTTTCTTCACTGCCTGCTGTACCTGCATGTTTACTTTCATAGACCCGCTGAGTGACTCCAGCACTCTGTGTGTTTCCCTGGTGAAGCAGCGCCTGCAGTTCCTTGTGTCCAAAGATCTTATAGATCTGCTATAACTGACCTTTGCTTGTGTCCACTGACTGACCCTGGTTGCTGCCTGCCCGGCTGACCCTACCCCCCCCATGACCCTTCACCTCCTGACCCCCCTCCCCCTGACTAACCCCTGCACAACCTCTCACCCCTTGTCTGACCCCGTGACCCTGCCGCCGGGGGCGGGGTTTGTCTCCCGCCGCTCATTGGCCGCCGGGTCAGTCAGGTGAGGGCGGGAAACCGGTCACACACACAGATTGCAGAAGTTGCTACAGTGTCTGTGGTCACAACGGTAACAGCACCGGGCAGTGGACCGGACCGGACCAGACCGGACCAGACCAGACCAGGACCAGGACCAGGTGAGGAACACGGGCCCAGCACCGCCCCCCCAACCCCCACCGCACACCCTCTACACCGGGAAACCGGTCACACACAGAGTCTACAAGTTGCTACAGTGTCTGTGGTCACAACGGTAACAGCATCGGGCAGTGGACCGGACCGGGCCGGACCGGACCAGACCAGACCAGACCAGGACCAGGTGAGGAACACGGGCCCAGCACCGTCCGCCCCGCACACCCTCTACACCGGGAAAGCGCTCACACACACAGAGTCTACAGTGTCTGTGGTCACAACGGTAACAGCACCGGGCAGTGGACCGGACCAGGTGAGGTGAGGAACACGGCATTACCCCCAGCACCGCCCCCACCCCCTCACCCCCTACACCGGGAAACCGCTCACAGCGGCCGAAAGTGAGAAAAACCCCGCACATTCATTCACCCCGCACTTACCCCCTCCCTCAGCACCGCCCATCACTCTCACTCTCCCCTCCCCCCCACCCCCACTCTCACCCCCCACCCCCACTCTCACTCTCCCCCCCCACCCCCACCCTCACTCTCCCCCCTCACTCTCACTCCCCCCCTCACTCTCACTTTCCCCCCTCACTCTCACTCCCCCACCTCACTCTCACTCCCCCCCCCCCACTCTCACTCCCCCCCCCCTCACTCTCACTTCCCCCCCCCACTCTAACTCTCCCCCACCCCCACGCTCCCCCCATTCTCACTCTCCCCCCACCCCACTCACTCTTTCCCTCCCCCCCCCCCGCGGGGAGAGAAACATGGGTGACGGGACAGAAAGGGAGAGAGGGTGTGGGGAGAGTAGCAGTGAGAGTGAGAGGGGGTTGAGGGGGAGAGAGGAGAGTAGGTGGGGGTGGTGAGAGAGTGGAGGGGGGAGAGGTGAGGGGGGGTAGAGTTGTGGGGGGGAGGGGGGAGAGTGATGGGGTGGGGTGGGTGGTGCTGAAGGAGCGGGGTGAGGCGGTGCATGTGTTGCCAACAGGGTTTGCCCACGGATCCCGTGTGCTGACCCCTGGAGCAGTTCCCGTGACATGAGGCGGAGCATGTAACGGTACAGAATCGGACCATTCAGCCCACAATGTCCGTGCCCAACATGACGCCAAGTTAATGTAATCCCCTCTGCCTGCACATGATCCATATCCCTGCATATCCGCGAGCCTGTATAATCTGCATACTGTATGCGCCTCCACCACCACCCCCAGCAGTACGTTCCAGGCCCCCACCACCCTTGCCCGCACATCTCCGCACTGTCTGCAACTCCTGCCTATTGTTAAACTTTCCCCCTCTCACCTTAAAGTTATGCCCTCTAATGTTGGACATTGCCACCCTGAAATGTTTTGATAAACTTCTATCGTCTCCCCTCAACTCCTGACATTCCAGAGGCAACAATCCCAGTGTGTCCAACCTCTCCCTGTAGCTGAAACCCTCTAAACCAGGCATCATCCTGGTAAACCACCTCTGCTCTCTATCCAAAACGTCCACATATTTCTTGTAATAGGGTGGACCAGAACTGCACACAACACTCCAAATGCAGCCTGACCAAAGTCATATATTGGTCGGCACGGTGGCGCAGCGGTAGAGTTGATGCCTTGCAGCACCAGAGACCCGGGTTCAAACATGACCATGGGTGCTGTCTGTACGGAGTTGGTACGTTCTCCTCATGGCCTGCGCGGGGTTTCTCTGGGAGTTAATGGCATGTTGGCCTTCATAACAAGTGGATTTCAGTATAGGAGTAAAGAGGTTTTTCTGCAGTTGTACAGGGCCCTGGTGAGACCACATCTGGAGTATTGTGTGCAGTTTTGGATTCCTAATTTAAGGAAGGACATCCTTGTGATTGAGGCAGTGCAGCGTAGGTTCACAAGGTTAATTCCCGGGATGGCGGAAAGATATGAGGAAAGATTGAAAAAACTGGGCTTGTATTCACGGGAGTTTAGAAGGATGAGAGGATATCTTATATATACGTGTAATATTATAAAAGAACCAGGAGCCCCAGTCTATGAATAAAGGGTAGGCCATTTAAAACCGAGATGAGAAAAAACTTTTACACCCAGAGAGTTGTGAATTTGTGGAATTTTCTGCCACAGAAGGCAGTGGAGACCACATCACTGGATGGATTTAGAAGAGAGTTAGATAGAGCTCATGGGGTTAATGGAGTCAAGGGGTATGGGGAGAAGGCAGGCACGGGTTATTGATTGTGGATGATCAGCCATGATCATAATCATCAAAATCATACTTTATTAGCCAAATATGTTTTGCAACTTACGAGGAATTTCATTTGTCAAGCAGTCATACCAATAAAAAGCAACAGTACACCCAAAATACATTTTAACATAAACATCCACCAGAATGACTCCTCCACATTCCTCACTGTGATGGAAGGTGATAAAAAGTTCAATCTCTTCCCTTTGTTCTCCCGTGGTCGGGGGCCCCGAGCCTTCCCTTGACGGGACGATCTTGACTCCCGTAGCCGGCGGTGTTCGGGCCCTCTGCATCGGGTCGATCAAGCTCCTGCATCGGGGGGTATCTCAGCTCCCCCACATTAGGTAATCAGACCCCGGGTCAGGGCTGGTCGAACCTTCTGCGTCATTGGACATCCCGACATCTACGGTTTCTACCCGAGACTGCGAGCTCCCGATGGTAAAGTCCACAGGCTGCGGTTGGAGTGTCGATCCCAGGCAAGGAATCGCAGGCTCCGATGGTAAGTCCACGTCCCGCGGTGGGGCTCAAAGTCAGTCCCTTCGCGAGGCCTCCAGCTCCACGATGTTAGGCTGCAGAGCGACCGGAGATACGATCCGGAAAACAATCGCATCTCCGGCAAGGTAAGAGGCTGGAAAAAAGTTTCCCCCGACCCCTCCCCCCACCCCCCACATATAAAACAAACCAGAGAACATTAACACAAACTTTCAAAACACACTAAAAGTAACAGAAAAATACGAAAGGACAGACAGACTGTTGTCATCGCGATGTCACCAGGTAGTCTTTATGAATGGCGGTGCTGGCTTGAAGGGCCAAATGGCCTCCTCCTGCACCTATTTTCTATGTTTCTAATCTCCTTTGTCACCTCTTCAAAAAGTGAACCTCTGCTTCACCCTCCATCCCTCCCGCTCCCAGTTCTCTGACTAGTCTGACTGTCCATGTTTACATTTTAACTCTCAGTCTGAAGAAGGGTCTTGACCAGAAACGTCACCCACCCCTTCTCTCCAGAGATGCTGCCTGTCCTGCTGAGTTAAGGCCCTGTCCCACTGTACGAGCTAATTCAAGAGTTCTCCCGTGTTTGCCCTGATTTGAACTCGGACAATTACGGTAATGGCCGCTCGTAGGTACTCGGGTTTCCTGGACATTTTTCAACGTTGAAAAATCTTCACGAGTCTTCTCGAGCTTACTGCGTTTCCCGAGTACCTGCCGTTAGCGTTACGAGCCGCTAAAAGACTTCCCCGAGCTCCGACGTACCCGCTACGTACATT
>NC_045956.1:190834594-190917633 GCF_010909765.2 Amblyraja radiata | reverse complement strand
GGCGCGCTGACGGTCATCCACCCTCTACTGGGGCTGTCTTGTCTGTGGAGTTTCTACCTTCTCTCCGTCACTTTCAGCGGACAACATCCATATCCACATCCAGAATGTTAGCATTTGATAGAGGGAGAGAGGCTGAATTAATTAATTATTGAAAGAAAGAAAAAGGTTGCTTAACAAATAATTAGAGATCACAAGAAAGAAACTGGATATATATAGAAATTAGGTGCAGGAGTAGGCCATTCGGCCCTTCGAGCCTGCACCGCCATTCAATATGATCATGGCTGATCATCCAACTCAGTATCCCGTACCTGCCTTCTCTCCATACCCTCTGATCCCCTTAGCCACAAGGGCCACATCTAACTCCCTCTTAAATATAGCCAATGAACTGGCCTCGACTACCCTCTGTGGCAGGGAGTTCCAGAGATTCACCACTCTCTGTGTGAAAAAAGTTCTTCTCATCTCGGTTTTAAAGGATTTCCCCCTTATCCTTAAGCTGTGACCCCTTGTCCTGGACTTCCCCAACATCGGGAGCAATCTTCCTGCATCTAGCCTGTCCAACCCCTTAAGAATTTTGTAAGTTTCTATAAGATCCCCCCTCAATCTCCTAATTCTAGAGAGTATAAAACCAAGTCTATCCAGTCTTTCTTCATAAGACAGTCCTGACATCCCAGGAATCAGTCTGGTGAACCTTCTCTGCACTCCTCTATGGCAATAATGTCCTTCCTCAGATTTGGAGACCAAAACTGTACGCAATACTCCAGGTGTGGTCTTACCAAGACCCTGTACAACTGCAGTAGAACCTCCCTGCTCCTATACTCAAATCCTTTTGCTATGAAAGCTAACATTACCATTCGCTTTCTTCACTGCCTGCTGCACCTGCATGCCTACTTTCAATGACTGGTGTACCATGACACCCAGGTCTCGCTGCATCTCCCCTTTTCCTAGTCGGCCACCATTTAGATAATAGTCTGCTTTCCTGTTTTTGCCACCAAAATGGATAACCTCACATTTATCCACATTATACTGCATCTGCCAAACATTTGCCCACTCACCCAGCCTATCCAAGTCACCTTGCAGTCTCCTAGCATCCTCCTCACAGCTAACACTGCCCCCCAGCTTAGTGTCATCCGCAAACTTGGAGATATTGCCTTCAATTCCCTCATAGGGAATAGATCATTAATATATATTGTAAATAGCTGGGGTCCCAGCACTGAGCCTTGCGGTACCCCACTAGTCACTGCCTGTCATTGTGAAAAGGACCCGTTTACTCCTACTCTTTGCTTCCTGTTTGCCAGCCAGTTCTCTATCCACATCAATACTGAACCCCCCAATGCCGTGTGCTTTAAGTTTGTAAACTAATCTCTTATGTGGGACCTTGTCGAAAGCCTTCTGGAAGTCCAGATACACCACATCCACTGGTTCTCCCCTATCCACGCTACTAGTTACATCCTCGAAAAATTCTATAAGATTCGTCAGACATGATTTACCTTTTGTAAATCCATGCTGACTTTGTCCAATGATTTCACCACTTTCCAAATGTGCTGCTATCCCATCTTTAATAACTGACTCTAGTAGTTTCCCCACTACCGATGTTAGACTAACTGGTCTGTAATTCCCCGTTTTCTCTCTCCCTCCCTTCTTAAAAAGTGGGGTTACGTTTGCTACCCGCCAATCCTCAGGAACTACTCCAGAATCTAAAGAGTTTTGAAAGATTATTACTAATGCATCCACTATTTCTGGAGCTACTTCCTTAAGTACTCTGGGATGCAGCCTATCTGGCCCTGGGGATTTATCGGCCTTTAATCCATTTAATTTACCCAACACCACTTCCCAGCTAACCTGGATTTCACTCAATTCCTCCAACTCCTTTGACCCGCGGTCCCCTGCTATTTCCGTCAGATTATTTATGTCTTCCTTAGTGAAGACAGAACCAAAGTAGTTATTCAATTGGTCCGCCATATCCTTGTTCCCCATGATCAACTCACCTGTTTCTGACTGCAACGGACCTACATTTGTTTTAACTAATCTCTTTCTTTTCACATATCAATAAAAACTTTTGCAGTCAGTTTTTATGTTCCCTGCCAGTTTTCTTTCATAATCTATTTTTCCTTTCCTAATTAAGCCCTTTGTCCTCCTCTGCTGGTCTCTGAATTTCTCCCAGTCCTCCGGTATGCTGCTTTTTCTGGCTAATTTGTACGCATCATCCTTCGCTTTGATACTATCCCTGATTTCCCTTGTTATCCACGGATGTACTACCTTCCCTGATTTATTCTTTTGCCAAACTGGGATGAACAATTTTTGTAGTTCATCCATGCAGTCTTTAAATGTCTTCCATTGCATATCCACCGTCAACCCTTTTAGAATTAATTGCCAGTCAATCTTGGCCAATTCACGTCTCATACCCTCAAAGTTACCTTTCTTTAAGTTCAGAACCATTGTTTCTGAATTAACAATGTCACTCTCCATCCTAATGAAGAACTCAACCATATTATGGTCACTCTTGCCCAAGGGGGCACGTACAACAAGACTGCTAACTAACCCTTCCTCATTACTCAATACCCAGTCTAAAATAGCCTGCTCTCTCGTTGGCTCCTCTACATGTTGATTTAGATAACTATCCCGCATACATTCCAAGAAATCCTGTTCCTCAGCACCCCTGCCAATTTGATTCACCCAATCTATATGTAGATTGAAGTCACCCATTATAACGGTTTTGCCTTTGTCGCACGCATTTCTAATTTCCTGTTTGATACCATCTCCAACTTCACTACTACTGTTAGGTGGCCTGTACACAACACCCACCAGCGTTTTCTGCCCCTTAGTGTTTCGCAGCTCTACCCATACCGATTCCACATCCTCCAAACTATGTCCTTCCTTTCCATTGCGTTAATCTCCTCCGTAATCAGCAACGCTACCCCACCTCCTTTTCCTTTCTCTCTATCCCTCCTGAATATTGAATATCCCTGGATGTTCAGCTCCCAGCCTTGGTCACCCTGGAGCCATGTCTCCGTGATCCCAACAATATCATAGTCATTAATAGCTATCTGCACGTTCAACTCATCCACCTTATTACGAATGCTCCTTGCATTGAGACACAAAGCCTTCAGGCTTGTTTTTAAACACTCTTACCCCTTATACAATTATGTTGAAAAGTGGCCCTTTTTGATTTTTGCCCTGGTTTTGTCTGCCTGCCACTTTTACTTTTCACCTTGCTACCTATTGCTTCTACCCTCATTTTACACCCCTCTGTCTCTACACTCACACATTTAAGAAACCCTTTCCCTTTAACTCCATACTCCACTATCCCATTCGACACCCCACCCCCCTTATTCAGTTTAAAACCACCCGTGTAGCAGTGGCAAACCTGCCTGCCAGAATGCTGGTCCCACACCTGTTAAGATGCAATCCGTCCCTTTTGTACAGTTCCCCCTTACCCCAAAACAGATCCCAGTGATCTAAGAATCTAAATCCCTGCCCCGTGCACCAGTTCCTCAGCCACACGTTCAGGTCCCGCATCTCCCTGTTCCTGCTCTCGCCAGCACGAGGAACTGGAAGCAAACCGGAGATAACAACCCTGGAGGTCCTGCTTTTCACCATTTTTCCGAGCTCTCTAAAGTCACGCTGCAGAATATTCATCCCCTTCTTTCCGACATCGTTTGTGCCGACATGCACTACCACTTCCGGATGTTCACCTTCGCCCTTGAGGATTTTCTGCACTCTGTCCGTGACATTCTGGATCCTGGCACCAGGAAGGCAGCACACCATCCTCGCATCCCGTCTGTTGCCGCAGAAACCCCTGTCCATACCTCTCACAATGGAGTCTCCCACTACAATGGCGTTGCCTGCCTTCGGACTTTTTGGTTTTGGCTCAACAGCCCTATTCGCATCACAAGCCAGTCCGCCGCCCAGTGTAAATACCTCTTCTGTCCCGACAGCTTCTAAGTGGGTGAACCTGTTCACAAGAGGTACAACACCCGGGGAAGTTGGCATTCCATGCTTCCCTCCCGTTTTCACTGTCTCCCACCTTCTCTCTTCCAGTACCTTAGGTGTAACAATCGTACTGTAGGACTTGTTGAGGAACGACTCCGTTTCTCGGACGAACCGGAGGTCATCCACTTGCTTCTCAAGTTCCCCAACACGGCCCTTCAGGAGCTCTACCTGGATGCACTTCTCGCATTTGTAGCAGCCAGAGGCACCAGCGGTGTCCTTGACCTCCAACAAACTGCAAGCATCACACTGAATCAGCTTGCCTGACATCTCCTTCTTTCGTCTCTGATATATGATTTATAATGAATATATATGCGTTTATAATAAGGAACTAGAGAAATATATGTATGTGTGCGTTATATAATTCTCACATGGGAGGCTTGGTCCCTCAACGCAATAGACAATAGGTGCAGGAGGAGGCCATTCGGCCCTTCAAGCCAGCATTGCCATTCAATGTGATCATGGCTGATCATCCACAATCAGTACCCCGTTCCTATCTTCTCCCCATATCCCCTGACTCCGCTATCTTTAAGAGCCCTATCTAGCTCTCTCTTGAAAGAACCAAGGGGGCGCCGTTGACTATGGTTGCCCTGCCTACAGCTGTTTGTCCTTTTCACCCTTTTTTGCTTTTAATGTGTTAAGGGTTTTTGTTTTGGAGGTCTAGTCTTTTTGTGTGTGGGGGTGGCAAGGGGGAAACTGTATTTCTCGGTCCCTACCTGGTCGGAGTTGTGGCTTTCCTCTGAGCCGCATCTTCGCCCCTTCCTTGCGGCCTACCAACGGGACTGCAGCGGCGTTTCCTGCTGGAACCTGCCAGAACATCAGCTTCGGCGACGGCACAGCACTGAAGCACCATCGCAGAGTGGGCGATGCCTTACCCGCGGCGCTGTGTTGTAAGTTCCGGAGTGCTGACACGGCCGGCTCCAACATCGCGGAGCTGTGCTTGCGGAGCGTACAGTTGCGGGCGGCGCTGACTTTGAACACCGCGAAGCCTGGGATCTCTCGCCGAGATCGGCAGTATTGAAGCTCTGACCAGCGTGGCCTGTGGACTTCGGGAGCCGCAGACTCCTGGGAGGAAGCAGCCGTTCCAGATGCTCTAAGCCGCTGAGAGTGTTCACCCGACAATGGAGTTCCATCATCCAGCGAGAGGGCCTGAAACATCGGGCCACCATTGCGGCGACTGCGGAGGCCTCAATAGGTCCGACCATGGGTGAACAAGAGGAAGAGGATTGGATTTTGTTGCCTTCCCTCACAGTGGGAACCATTGTGGGGGGATGTTTTTATGTTTCGTTTTAAATTCTTTGATGTTGTGTTTTGCTTTTGTTGGTGTGCTGCAGATGGCTCGGAAAAGATGGCTGCTGGAGGTGAGAGTGGATGCTGGCGCGATTGGCTGCTGCTGCTCTCTCTCCGAATTGTGTATTGTTGCTGTATATGTTGTTTTTGTTTCATGCTTGTGCCTTGAGAGTCCTGAAAGGTGCCCATAAATAAAATGCATTATCATTATTATTATTAAGTATCCTGAGAACCGTCTCCACTGCCCTCTGAGGCGGAGAATTCCACAGACTCACAACTCTTTGTGAGAAAAACTATTTCTTCCTCTCCGTTCTAAATGGCCAACCACTTATTCATAAACTATGGCCCCTGGTTCTGAACTCCCCCAACATCGGGAACATGTTTCTTGCCTCCAGTGTGTCCAAACCCTTAACAATCTTTTATGTTTCAATAAAATATCCTCTCATCCTTCTAAACTCCAGAGTGTACAAGCCCAGCTGCTCCATTCTCTCAGCATATGAAAGTCCCGCCATCCCGGGAATTAAGCGGCATCCTAGGAATTAACACCATCCCTGGAATTAACCTACGCTGCACTCCCTCAATAGCAAGAATGTCCTTCCTCAAATTAATGGACCAAAACTGCACACAATACTCCACGAGTGGACTCACTAGGGCCCTGGTTCACTCAATCACGTTTTGTGGACTCACAGTTCACTCATTTGCAGCTTGTGGACTCACAGTACACTCACTCACGGCTTGCAGACTCACAATTCACTCGCTCACGGCTTGAGGACTGACAGTTCATTTAGTCGCGGCTTGTGGACTCACAGTTTACTTGCTGACGGCTTGTGGACTCACAGTTTACTTGCTGACGGCTTGTGGACTCACAGTTCACTCGCTGACGGCTTGTGGACTCACAGTTCACTCGCTGACTGCTTGTGGACTCACAGTTCACTCGCTGACAGCTTGTGGACTCACAGTTCACTCGCTGACAGCTTGTGGACTCACAGTTCACTCGCTGACAGCTTGTGGACTCACAGTTCACTCGCTGACAGCTTGTGGACTCACAGTTCACTCGCTGACAGCTTGTGGACTCACAGTTCACTCGCTGACAGCTTGTGGACTCACAGTTTACTCGCTCGCGGCTTGTGGACTGCCAGATATGGCTGATGATCGACAGGAAACAATGTATGGCTACCCATGTTGTATTCCGATAAAAGTGGTTTGATCTTGTGTGAGACATGCATGGTATGACATTTGGTTGTATTGAATGACATCTGCCAGGTTTTTCCCCATTCACAGAGAGCATCCAGATCCTTCTGTAAGGACAAGCTGTCTTCTGGTGTTTTAATCTCTCTATAAATTATGGCATCATCTGCGAAGTGTCGAATTCTGGACAAAACTGCATTTGGAATGTCATTGATATACAGTAGTACGAGCAATGGACCCATGACAATCCTCTGTGGTACATCTGATGTCACAGAAGTTTCAATAGACGTCTCTCCCTCCAAGAGCTCTCGCTGGTGTCTCCTTGTCAAAGATTTTAAGAGGTTACATAGAAACATAGAAATTAGGTGCAGGAGTAGGCCATTCGGCCCTTCGAGCCTGCACCGCCATTCAATATGATCATGGCTGATCATCCAACTCAGTATCCCGTACCTGCCTTCTCTCCATACCCTCTGATCCCCTTAGCCACAAGAGCCACATCTAACTCCCTCTTAAATATAGTCAATGAACTGGCCTCGACTACCCTCTGTGGCAGAGAGGTCCAGAGATTCACCACTCTCTGTGTGAAAAAAGTTCTTCTCATCTCGGTTTTGTCTGTCTATTCCTACATGTTGCACTTGTACAGGAGCCGCTTGTGGGGAACCTTATCAAAAGCCTTACTGAAGTCTAACATAATCAGGTCAGTCTGACCCTTGTTATCAAGTGACCTGGCTAGATCATCGATGAGTCCCGCTAGTTGGGTTTCACATGATCGACCCTGTCTAAATCATAGAAACATAAAAACATAAAAAATAGGTGCAGGAGGAGGCTATTCGGCCCTTTGAGCCAGCATCCTTACCAACTGTATCACAGTATGGTACGGCAACTGCTCTGTCTCCAACCGGAAAGCATTGCAGAGGGTGGTGAAAATTGCCCAACGCATCACCGGTTCCTCACTCCCCTCTATTGAGTCTGTCCAAAGCAAGCGTTGTCTGCGGAGGGCGCTCAGCATTGTCAAGGACTGCTCTCACCCCAACCACAGACTGTTTACCCTCCTACCATCCGGGAGGCGCTACAGGTCTCTCCGTTGCCGGACCAGGTCCAGGAACAGCTTCTTCCCTGCGGCTGTTACATTACTCAACACTATACCTGTACCAGTGATTTGGCCTCCACTGTAGCAGGGAATTCCACAAATTCACAACTCCTCTGTACACAATACTCCAGATGTGGTCTCACCAGAGCCCTATACAACTGCAGAAGAACCTCTTTACTCCTATACTGAAATCCTCTTGTTATGAAGGCCAACATTCCATTAGCTTTCTTCACTGCCTGCTGTACCTGTAAGCCAACTTTCAGTGACCGGTGTACAAGAACAACCAGGGCTCGCTGTACCTCCCCCTTACCTAACCTAACCCCATTGAGATAATAATCTGCCCCCTTGATCACCTCACATTTATCTATATTATACTGCATCTGCCCAGCATCTGCCCACTCACTCAACCTGTCCAGGTCACCCTGCAAACTCCTAACATCCTTGTCACAGCTCACACTGCCACACAGCTTTGTGTCATCTGCAAACTTTTAGTGTTGCTCCTAATTCCTTCTTCCAAATTATTAATATATATGATAAACAGTTGCGGCCCCAACACCAAGCCTTGCGGAACTCCACTCGCCACTTCCTGCCACTCCTACTCTTTGCTTCCGGTCTGCCAACCAATTTTCTATCCATGTCAACACCCTACCCCCAATACCATGTGCTCTAATTTTAGTCATCAGTCTCACGTGCGGGACCTTATCAAAGGCTTTCTGAAAGTCTAGATACACTACATCCAGTGGCTCTCCTTCATCCATTTTACTGTCAAATCCTCAAAAATTCCAGCTGATTAGACAGGCATGATTTCCCTTTCATGAAGGGAATCCAGAGCTTTCTCACGGAGCGACCGCAGGCAGTGAGACTGGGCCCGCACCTGTCCTCCACCATCACCCTGAGCACCGGCACACCACAGGGTTGTGTACTAAGCCCCATGCTCTACTCCCTCTTCACTCACGACTGTGTCCCTGCATTCGACACCAACACCATCGTGAAGTTTGCAGACGACACAACAGTGATTGGGCTGATCACCAACGGTGATGAAACAAAATACAGAGCGGAGGTGCAGAACCTGGCGGACTGGTGCGCCAATAACAACTTGGCACTAAACACCTCCAAGACCAAGGAGCTGATTATTGACTTCAGGAGGTCCCATTCTGGAGAATACACCCCAATCTCCATTTATGGGGAAAGTGTGGAGAGAGTGTCCAGCTTTAAGTTTCTGGGCACTCACATTTCAGAAGACCTCACATGGTCCACAAACACCGCCGCGCTGGTCAAGAAGGCACAGCAACGACTGTTCTTCCTGAGGACATTAAAAAAGACTGGTCTGCCCCAACAGCTGCTGACGACGTTCTACCGCTGCACCACAGAGAGCATACTAACGTATGGCATCTCTGTGTGGTATCTCAGCTGCACGGAGGCGGAGAGGAGAGCTCTTCAGCGCGTCGTCAACAGAGCGCAGAGGATCATCGGGACAGAGCTACCAGCCTTGGAGGGCATCTACCACACGCGGTGCCTCAGGAAGGTCCTCAGCATCCATAAGGACTCATCACACCCCTGCCACGGTCTGTTTCAACTACTTCCCTCCGGCAGACGTTACAAGGCCTTCTACGCCCGAACCTCCAGACTCAGGAACAGTTTCATCCCAAGAGCTATAGCGGCTCTGAACCGGCCCTAATGAGTGCCCCCCCCACCCACCCCCTTTGGACAGTCTCCCTCAGATGGTCACGTCAATCAATTCAGCTTGTTTATTTATGTATTGTATTTATTTACCTTTCTTGTACATCAGTGGAGCTGCACACTAAATCTCGTTGCACTGACGTGCAATGACAATAAAAAAAAAAAAAGATATATTATATTATTATGAGTCAGAGAGGTGAAAACAGTTGAAAAGTAGAAGCCAAGCACAGGCAGACTTTACTCAGAACTGCTGTAGTTTTGGGAGCAACAGCAGCAGGAGTTAGCAAGAGATACGACTGATTGGCTCTAGCCCGAGTGGGAGGAGAGAAGTGAGTCAGAGGGGTGAAAACAGTTGAAAAGTAGTAGCCAAGCACATGCAGACTTTACTCAGAACTGCTGTAGTTTTGGGATCAACAGCAGCAGGAGGTTAGCAAGAGATACGACTGATTGGCTCTAGCCCAAGTGGGAGGAGAGAAGTGAGTCAGTGCCGGGAAACCAGTTGAAAACTGAGGAATTTGTAAACTGAGGTTTGTAAATTGGTAAATCAGTCAATTTATCAGTCAATTTAAGCAAGACGGCTCTTAGCGAGCAGCAGTGAGTGAGCGGCCTTGTGAGGGAAGTGTGAGTCTTTCGCTCGAGAGTCTTCGGCCAGGAGGCTGAGGAGAGGAGACCACGCAATACGCTTGAGAGGTAGAGACGAAAGAAGGAGATGTCAGGCAAGCTGATTCAGTGCGATGCTTGCAGTATGTGGGAGGTCAAGGACACCGCTGGTGCCTCTGGCTGCTACAAATGCGAGAAGTGCATCCAGGTAGAGCTCCTGAAGGGCCGTGTTGGGGAACTGGAGAAGCAAGTGGATGACCTCCGGTTCGTCCGAGAAACAGAGTCGTTCCTTGACAAGTCCTACAGTACGATTGTTACACCTAAGGTACTGGAAGAGAGAAGGTGGGAGACAGTGAGAAAGGGAGGAAAGCATGGAATGCCAATGACCCCGGGTGTTGTACCTCTTGTGAACAGGTTCACCCACTTAGAAGCTGTCGGGACAGAAGACGTGTTTACACTGAGCGGCGGACTGGCTTGCGATGCGAATAGGGCTGTTGAGCCAGAACCAAAAAGGCCTAAGGCAGGCAACACCATTGTAGTGGGAGACTCCATTGTGAGAGGTACGGACAGGGGTTTCTGCGGCAACAGATGGGATGCGAGGATGGTGTGCTGCATTCCTGGTGCCAGGATCCAGGATGTCACGGACAGAGTGCAGAAAATCCTCAAGGGCGAAGGTGAACATCCGGAAGTGGTAGTGCATGTCGGCACAAACGATGTCGGAAAGAAGGGGATGAATATTCTGCAGCGTGACTTTAGAGAGCTCGGAAAAATGCTGAAAAGCAGGACCTCCAGGGTTGTTATCTCCGGTTTGCTTCCAGTTCCTCGTGCTGGCGAGAGCAGGAACAGGGAGATACGGGACCTGAACGTGTGGCTGAGGAACTGGTGCACGGGGCAGGGATTTAGATTCTTAGATCACTGGGATCTGTTTTGGGGTAAGGGGGAACTGTACAAAAGGGACGGATTGCATCTTAACAGGTGTGGGACCAGCATTCTGGCAGGCAGGTTTGCCACTGCTACACAGGTGGTTTTACACTGAATAAGGGGGGTGGGGTGTCGAATGGGATAGTGGAGTATGGAGTTAAAGGGAAAGGGTTTCTTAAATGTGTGAGTGTAGAGACAGAGGGGTGTAAAATGAGGGTAGAAGCAATAGGTAGCAAGGTGAAAAGTAAAAGTGGCAGGCAGACAAAACCAGGGCAAAAATCAAAAAGGGCCACTTTTCAACATAATTGTATAAGGGGTAAGAGTGTTTAAAAACAAGACTGAAGGCTTTGTGTCTCAATGCAAGGAGCATTCGTAATAAGTAGTAATGTTACAAAATTTTGAGATTTTAAAAATCAAGTCTGTAATTTATCCCATCAGATAAAGCATAAAAATAAGTTTAATTTGACACCTAATTCACTTTCATATCTCAAGTATTTAAAAGGTTATGGCCATTTTCATACTCGGAAATGAGCATCTTGTTCCCTATTGATTTTCTATGGACATAACAAAAAAGTTGTGATCGTGAACAGTCAAAAGCCCATAACTTTCTTAAAAATTAAGAGAACTGAATGAAATTTTCAGTTATCATAGATTGAAGCATTCTGAAACAAATATAAAATAATCTTACTTGGATGACCTGAAATTAAAGCATATAATTAGTTAGTTACCTAATTGTAGCTAATTTCAGACTTCAATACTAGATCTAAACATCTATCCATTTCTTAATAAATTATTAACATTTTTAAATAGCCTAAATGTCCAAATAATATTCACAAATAATTCACAATAAAACATGATTTTTAAATCTCATTTACATTAATTTATAGACCAAATGGAAGGAATTCAGTGTTCAATTGCTGTAAATAAATGCCCATTTAAATCAGCTTTCTAGTGGGATCCTGTGGAACGCGCTGGTTTAGAACGTTCACATTGCGGTAGATTTGTGCCCCAAATGCCGAGAAAAATACTGCGCGATATAATTTGCCCAAAATGAGCTACTCGCAATATTAAACTTTGTATAAAGGGATCTTTAGAAGCCCTTTTTAATGTAAAAATGAACAGCCTACCTTCTGCTATTTGCTTTATGAGACCCTGCGGTTGCTGACGGTCGCGGGTTTAGAGATTGATTTTTAAACTACTATAACTATTATACGAGGCCTTTAAACCTAATAATAGCTTTTGCGACGGGGTCTTCCAGCGATTTTTCGTTAATAATTAACTAGGCTGAACATCTTCGATTTGAACAGCCTAGAGAAAATCGCGTTTTAAACCCGCCCCCTCTAAACGGCGCCAAAATCGCGCACACCCGCAACGGCAGATTTTCAAAGACGCTTCAGGTAGGCTTTGCAACATACCTATAATAAGGTGGATGAGTTGAATGTGCAGATAGCTATTAATGACTATGATATTGTTGGGATCACGGAGACATGGCTCCAGGGTGACCAAGGCTGGGAGCTGAACATCCAGGGATATTCAATATTCAGGAGGGATAGAGAGAAAGGAAAAGGAGGTGGGGTAGCGTTGCTGATTACGGAGGAGATTAACGCAATGGAAAGGAAGGACATTAGTTTGGAGGATGTGGAATCGGTATGGGTAGAGCTGCGAAACACTAAGGGGCAGAAAACGCTGGTGGGTGTTGTGTACAGGCCACCTAACAGTAGTAGTGAAGTTGGAGATGGTATCAAACAGGAAATTAGAAATGCGTGCGACAAAGGCAAAACCGTTATAATGGGTGACTTCAATCTACATATAGATTGGGTGAATCAAATTGGCAGGGGTGCTGAGGAAGAGGATTTCTTGGAATGTATGCGGGATAGTTATCTAAATCAACATGTAGAGGAGCCAACGAGAGAGCAGGTAGACTGGGTATTGAGTAATGAGGAAGGGTTAGTTAGCAGTCTTGTTGTACGTGCCCCCTTGGGCAAGAGTGACCATAATATGGTTGAGTTCTTCATTAGGGATAGTGGAGGATGGAATCGATATGGGTAGAGCTGCGAAACACTAAGGGGCAGAAAACACTAGTGGGAGTTGTGTACAGGCCAATCGAACCTGCCTCCACCACTTCCACTGGAAGCTACCACTCGATGTAAGGCTTGAGATTCCAAATAATTCCTGGCTCATTTTCTTGATGTAATTCCAGAAACGCTTTGTGTCTTCTGATTTTAAACTTTCCCATATCACATCTTGGATGTAATCTTGATCCGTTTTCCTGATTTGTCTGTCAATTGAACGCTGACATTTCTTGAAATCTGTCCATGCGGATGTTGACCCCGATTTCCTTGCTCTGTTTTAAAACGTTTGTTTTTGTCCTAATTGCACGTCTTATTAATGAATTTACCCACGGTAAATTATATCTGGTGGAACACAGAACAAGAACCTGTTTAAAATCTAACCATAGCGTGTTTGTGTCTGTTGCTGCCAGATAATCTTCTGTTAATTTCTCATTAAATTCTGATATGTGTTCATCTATGGAAGAAATATCTGCCTTTTTGTAGAGGAAAATCGTCCTTCTCGGTGGTCTAACTGCTTTGGCTGTCATCTAGGCTTGGACAATAACAGCATCATGGTCGCTTATGCCTGGTGTCACATCATAACTTTCTACAAAGGAGCGATGGCTGACAAATCACGTCAAGTATATTTCTGTCTCTAGTGGGCTTATCAACCATTTGAGTGAGGTTAAAATCATTGGCAAAATCAAACATAATCTTGCTACATGCGGTATCTTTTCCCCCAGTACGAAGATCGTCAGCGGCCTCTGCAGTCCGTCTGCGTTTTTATTATTTTATGTCTTATGTTTTTATGTAGTTTTTGTTATTTTTTGTTGGGGTATGTGTGTGGGGGGGTGGGGGTGGTGTGGGGGGGAGGGGGTAACTTTTAAATCTCTCCCTGCACGGGAGACTCGACCTTTTCTTTGTCGGGTCTCCGTTGTCGTTGGGGCTGCAACGAGGAGCGGCCTCCAACAGGAAGACCGGGAGCTGTGGTGCCGACTACTCACCTCACTGTCGCGGAGCTGGCCGAGTCCAGAGCGGGTGGAGCTGTGGTGGACGCTGCTGCGGCCCGACCCCCGGAGTTTCGGTGGCTGCAACTGCGGGTTTGGCGGACGGCACCGGGAGCACGCGGGTCCCTGGAGGGAGACCGCTTTTCAGTGCTTCCGCAACGGCGACTTCTCCCACCCGAGTTGCGGGGTTGAAGAGCTCCTGGAGCGGGGCCTTGCACCATCGCCCCGCACGGCTTGGAATGGCTGCGGGCTGCGAGCGCACGCCGGGGGCTCTAACACCAAGACCCGGTGTGCGACCTTGCATCACCCGGCGTGGCTTTAATGGCCACGGGACAATCGCCATCGCCCGCCGGGGGCTTTGACTTTGACTTTGACATCGGGGGGGGGGGGGGGGGGGAGTGCAGTGGAGAGAGAAGTTTTTTTGGCCTTCCATCACAGCAATGTGATGGATGTTTATGTAAATTATGTTGTGTCTTGGGTCTATTTGTTTGTAATGTATGGCTGCAGAAACGACATTTCATTTGGACCTCAAGGGGTCCAAATGACAATAAATTGAATTGTATTGTATAATTGTTGGACCAGTCTATATTAGGGAGATTAAAATCACCCAGTAGCCTCAGAAGCAGACTTTGGAATCTTGGATAAAGAAGCTATTAAATGTTGCTGTCCTGATGATGAAGGGGGGTAAAATGCCTCGATGTATGTAGTCTTTATCCCCTTTATGTGAATGCTAACCCACAGCACCTCGCAGTTTGCATCAAGATCTTTTTCTTCAGTAGCAATATGCAAGTTCCTAATAGCGATGAATACAACCCCATGAGAGTCCCCTTCGTCCCTGTCCTTTCTAAACACCTGGTGGAATGTTGGAGAATTTTCAGCTGCGGCAGTGTCTTTGTTCAAACAAGATTCTGTACCGATTATTATGTCTGGGTTTTCCTGGTCTATAAGAGCCTGGAATTCTGCTTTCTTTGCTCTAATGCTCTGGCAATTGAGATGAAGAATTTTTAGAGTTTCTTGTTTACTATGACCAAACTTCATCGTCTTGGGCTTTGACTTGGCCCCGGAGTTTCTTTCACCAACATTTTTGCTTTTTTCAGACGTGCTGATCACCGTCTACTTTCGGACTAGATGTCCTAGGGCTGGGTGAAGCTGAGTTAAGACTAGGTACGACGTCAGAGTCTGCACATATGTTGAGATTTTCAAAGCTGTTTGCCAAGTTAATGTTAAAAAATGAAGAATCAAAAATTGGGGGGGCCACATTTGCAGCACACCCACGAGTACGATGGATGCTGGACAAGCACGCTATAAATGTGTTCATTCATGCCAATACTGTTCCTGTGAAACCACCAGTCACATCCCTCACATTCTATTGCTTGTTGATCATACATTGCTGTCTTGTTGCACACCATGCATGGGTATTTGGGTTGGTAGGGCCCGGCTTTAATGCTACGTCTCCAGCAAGCATGATAATTAAGAAAGTGTAAGTCATTGGCCTTAAATTAATGTTAATTTAAGACGGTGGGATACACATATCAGAGGAGCCTGCAGTGCAGCGCATCACCACATGGTGGGAGTGTTGACCACAGATTGGACAGATATTTGGATGCCCAAGCCAACTATGAGATGCTATAAACAATAGTTCAAGTTCAAGTGAGTTTATTGTCATGTGTCCCTGTATAGGACAATGAAATTCTTGCTTTGCTTAAGCACACAGAAAATAGTAGGCATTTACTACAAAACAGATAAATGTGTCCATATACCATGATATAAATATATACACACATGAATAAATAAACTGATAGTGCAAATAACAGAAAGTGGTTGGTAATAATCAGAGTTTTGTCCGAGCCAGGTTTAATAGCCTGATGGCTGAGGGGAAGTAACTATTCCTGAACCTGGTTGTTGCAGTCTTCAGGCTCCTGTACCTTCTACCTGAAGGTAGCAGGGAGATGAGTGTGTGGCCAGGATGGTGTGGGTCTTTCATGATACTGCCAGCCTTTTTGAGGCAGCGACTGCGATAAATCCCCTCGATGGAAGGAAGGTCAGAGCCGATGATGGACTGGGCAGTGTTTACTACTTTTTGTAGTCTTTTCCTTTCCAGGGCGCTCAAATTGCCGAACCAAGCCACGATGCAACCGGTCAGCATGCTCTCGACTGTGCACCTGTAGAAGTTAGAGAGAGTCTTCCTTGACAATCCGACTCTCCGTAATCTTCTCAGGAAGTAGAGGCGCTGATGTGCTTTTTTGATGATTGCATTAGTGTTCTCGGACCAGGAAAGATCTTCAGAGATGTGCACGCCCAGGAATTTGAAGCTCTTGACCCTTTCAACCATCGACCCGTTGATATAAATGGGGCTGTGGGTCCCCCTCCTACTCCTTCCAAAGTCCACAATCAGTTCCTTGGTTTTGCTGGTGTTGAGGGCCAGGTTATTGCGCTGGCACCATATGGACAGTTGCTCGATCTCTCTTCTGTACTCTGACTCATCCCCATCAGTGATACGCCCCACAATAGTGGTGTCGTCAGCGAACTTGATGATGGAGTTCGCACTGTGGTTCGCTACGCAGTCATGGGTATAGAGTGAGTACAGCAGGGGGCTGAGCACGCAGCCTTGAGGTGCTCCCGTGCTGATTGTTATTGAGGCTGACACATTTCCACCAATACGAACAGACTGTGGTCTGTGGACGAGGAAGTCAAGGATCCAGTTGCAGAGGGATGCGCAGAGACCCAGTTCTGCGAGTTTGGTAACCAGTTTGGAGGGGATGATTGTGTTAAATGCCGAGCTGTAATCAATGAATAACAGCCTGACATATGAGTTTTTGTTGTCCAAGTGGTCCAGTGCGGAGTGGAGGGCCAGCGAGATCGCATCCACCGTTGATCTGTTGTGGTGGTACGCGAACTGCAGTGGGTCCAGGTTTTTGTCGATGTAGGAGTTGATTTGCTCCATGATCAACCTCTCAAAGCACTTCATCACCACCGGCGTTAGTGCCACTGGTCGATAGTCATTGAGGCACAATATAATAAACAAGAGAGTAAAACACGAGAGAGGGAGGGGGAGGGGGGGGGGGGCGTGAGCGAGAGGCACTCTACGTGCTTGTATTGCTACTTGCAGGGAGCTGTGGACCTGTCACCTGTACATCAATGCTGTTGAGGGTCTTGCTATTAACTTTATACTTGAGGTTCAGAAGTAGGTTAACTGACCCCATGAACTTGCTCTGCTCATCAGTAAGTTGATGCACGAATCAGTCTTGGCCCCAGCATCACTTTCTCACCCATTATTATTTTGCGGTTGAAATGTCTGCAATCACTGGCTTGAATATGTTCAGTATTCCCACCTCCACAGCTCTCTGGCAGAGAAATTGTAAAGAAGAATTTCCACATGATTTCATATTTTCTTTCAAAATCACATTTTCCTACATCACCATCTCTCACCACCTTGCCTGGCACCCCAGTGATTTATACAGATTGCAGCTCTTTCTCGCCTCCTGACATCTGAGGATCGATCATCAGCAAATTTCTCTCCATTACACTCGGTCCAGTCATCCACATCTTGTTTACAGTTTGTAAATAGCTTGGCCAACTGCAACTCCACTAGTTATTATTGATCGCTAATACAAAGTCACAACATTATCACAGAAGCATTTGATAAGGTGCCAGTCTAGGGACTGCTTTGTTCATAAGTATTTGTTGTCCTTGAGCAGAAGTCATGAGCTGCCATCTCCAGTCACGACGGAGTTTAGGGAGGGAGTTCAGCATTTAGACTGACAAATGTGGGGCGGATGATGATAGATTGTTACGTTGAACATCAACTTGCAGGATGTGGTGTTCCGCACATGTGTCCTTGCCATCTTGCCAGCACACTTGATGGCACATGTGTCCTTGCCATCTTGCCAGCACACTTGATGGCACATGTGTCCTTGCCATCTTGCCAGCACACATGATGGCACATGTGTCCTTGCCATCTTGCCAGCACACATTTCAGATGTATGTTTGAAATGAACGAGCCAAGTAACTGCAATGCTTTTATTGATGGCAGAGACCGACCCATTTTGTGTCATTGGTAGAATTGGTGTCATTGCACATAGACCATAAACAGCACAGGCACTGGAATAGACCCTTCTGCCCACAATGTCTATGATGTCAAGTGAAACTAATCTCCTCTGCCTGCATATGATCAATATCCCTTCATGCCCTGTAGATCTACATGTTGATATAAACCCTCTTAATGCAATTATCATAAATGGCTACACCAAAAACTTAGGCACTCACCCTTCTATACATGTGTAAGAAAATAAAATATGCCCCACCCACCTCCTTTAAATCTTGCCCCTCTCGCCTTTAAACTATGCCCTCTAGTCTTACATTTCCATCCTGGGACAAAAGTTGTCACTGTCCACGTTATGTATAATTCTCATCATTTTATATACCTCCCCTTAGCTTTCGACGTTCCAAAGAAAATAATCCAATTTTGTCCAAACTCTCCCTCCAGATGATACACTCTAATCCAGGCAACATTATGGTCAACTGCTTCTGCAACCTCTCCAAATCCTCCACATCTTTCCAGTAATAGCAGCCCGAACGGCACACAATGCTCCAAATACGGCCTAACCAAAATCATACAGGCCGGATTGCCAGATTAATAGAATAGAATGCCTTTTATTGCCATTCAAACAACTTGGTTTGAACGAAATTACATTTCTACAGTCTTAACATTACAAAAAAACAAACAAGTTTTTTAACACAGTTTACACAAAGATCCATCACAGTGAATCTCCAATACATCCTCACTGTGATGGAAGGCAAAGTCTTATCTCTTCCCTTTGTTCTTCTCCCACGGTCCAGCAGTCCAACTGCAACGTCTAGGCGACTGGGGCTCCCGATGTCAAAGCCCCCGGCAGGCGATGGTAAGTAACACGGCCGTTAAACCGCGCCAGGCGATGTTAGGCCCCGCTCCGAGTCCTTTAAACCCCACGATTCCGGCAGAAGAAGTTGCTGTTGCGGAGCTCAGAAAAGCAGTCTCCCACCAGGGACCTGCGAGCTTGGGATGTTCCTGTCCACCGGGCCTGTGGCCAGAGCCTCAGAAGCCGGGTCGCAGCCGCGCGCCACCACAGCTCTCCCCGCTCCGAAGACGGCCAGCTCCACGATGGCGAGTCCGCAGGCTCCGTGACAGGAGCCCTCAGGTTGGTCCCGGCCAGAGGCCGCCGCTGCCTCCACGATGTTAGGCCCAACGACAGGGAAAAAGTCAGGTCCCCGAACAGGGAAGAGATTAAACGGTTTCCCCCACCCCCCACATATACACAGCTAAAAAATAATAAAAACTAAAATGAAAAACATACATTTAACGAGACAAAAATTAAAAAAAGACGGACGGACAGTAGTCGAGCCACTGCCGTAAGGCACCGCCACACTCCAGACTCCCTGAACCTTGTATTTAATGTTCCATCTGATGCTACAAGCAGACCACACATCTTCTTTCCCACTGTACTTGTGTTGCCACTTTCAGAGAGGTATGGACTTGTTATCCTGATACCCTTGATCATCACTAACAATGATTAACCGTTACTGAAGGCGAGAGTCGTGTGTGGAGAGAGGAGCTGCGTCACTGGTTCCGCTCAGAGACCCCCTCCACCCAGCACGTCATAAGGATAGAAGCAGAATTAGGCCATTTAGCCCAAGATAAGGATAGAAGCAGAATTAGGCCATTTAGCATCAAGTCTACTCTGCCATTCAATCATGGCTGGTCTATTTCTCTGTCCTAACACCATTCTCCTACCCTCTCCCCATTACTTCAGACACCTATACTAATAAAGAATCTATCTTTCTCTGCCTTAAAAATATCCACTGAATTGGCCTCCACAGCCATTGGTGGCAAAGAATTCCACAGATTCAGTACCTTCAGACTAAAAAAAGGTCTCATCTCCTTCTTAAAAGAATGTCCTTTAATTCTGATGCTAAGACCTCTAGTCCTGAGACTCTCCCACTAGTGGAAATATATTCTCCACATCCACTCTATCAAAGCCTTTCACCATTCTGTATATTTAAATAACGCCCCCCCCCCTCATTCTTCTAAACTCCAGCGAGTATAGTCGCAATGCCGACAAACGCTCATCATAGGTTTACCTAGTCATTCCTCGGATCATTCTTGTAAATCTCCTTTGGAACCGCTCCAGATCCATAATATCCTACCTCAGATACGATACCCAAATTGCTCACAATATTCGAAATACAGCCTTACCAGCACCTTATAGAGCCTCAGCAATACGTCCCTGTTTTTGTATCCAAATCCTCTTGAAATAAATGTAAGCATTGAGTTTGCTTTCTTTTAAAATCTTTTTATTAGTTTTTTTCAAAAGCAAAAACAAAAGAAAAAAAAGTAATGATAAACATAACAGTGATATTGATACATAGGGATCAGGGTTACATTAATGGCAGGTATAACCTAAATATGAGTCCAGTGTCAAAATACACATTGAGTATAGACCTCCCGATCTCTATATGTATAAAAACCAAAACATAAAAAGAAAAAAAAAAGAGAAAAAAAGAGAAAAAACAAAACCATCCTAAACTAAAGAAGGAAAAAAAAAAGCAAAACTGAATCTGGGCTGCAAAGAGTTTCAACAATTTAAGTCCTTGTTTGTCGTCAAGTCCGTTCCACCGTAGACTAGTAAAAAAAATTATTATAACAGTTGGAGAGGGGACAGTTTATGTCGTATGAAAATGTTGAATAAATCTTCACCAAGTCCTATCAAATTTAACCAAGGGTTCAACAATATCACTCCTATTTTTTCTAGATTTAAACATGATATCGTTTCAAAGTACCAATGGAGTGTGATCGGATGATTGGAATCTTTCCATTTAAATAAAATAGATCTTCTGGCAATCTGGAAAGGGATCCTAGCAGGAAAAGCTTCTTTAGATATGTTAAGGGCATATATGAAATTATTATGGGCAACAAGGAAATGGCAGAAGAGTTGAATAGGTACTTCGGATCTGTCTTCACTAAGGCGAGAAATAGTATTGGGTAGGGTAATGGGACTGAAGGATGATAAATCCCCTGGACCTGATGGTCTGCATCCCAGGGTCCTCAGGGAGGTGGCTCTAGAAATAGTGGACGCATTGGTGATCATTTTCTAATGTTCAATAGATTCAGGATCAGTTCCTGTGGATTGGAGGATAGCTAATGTTATCCCACTTTTCAAGAAAGGAGAGAGAGATAAAAACAGGGAATTACAGACCAGTTAGCCTGACTTCGGTGGTGGGAAATATGCTGGAGTCAATTATTAAAGAGATAATAATGGGGCATTTGGATAGCAGTAAAAGGATTATTCCAAGTCAACATGGATTTATGAAAGGGAAATCATGCTTGACTAATCTTCTGGAATTTTTTGAGGATGTGACAAGTAAAATGGATGAAGAGGTGCCAGTGGATGTAGTGTATCTAGACTTTCAGAAAGCCTTTGATAAGGTCCCGCACGGGAGACTGGTGACTAAAATTAGAGCACATGGTATTGGGGGTAGGGTGTTGACACGGATAGAGAATTGGATGGCAGACCGGAAGCAAAGAGTAGGAGTGAACGCCGGGGCGGAAACCCCGGGGGGGACAGAGGGGACACGTCCCCTCCATGTTTTGAGTGGTGGGGGACATCCCGCCCCAAGTTTTTGTAATCCGGATTTAAAAATCCGGTTAAATCTCCGCTTTTCACGAGACAGTGGGGGTGGGACTGATGATCGAGGGCGCCGATTGGAGGATAGAGACGTCGGTCAGCAGGCAATGGGGGCGGGGCATGATTCAGCGCAATGATTGGAGGAGGGAGGAGTGGGGGGGGTGGGGCTGGGACTGAGGATAGAGCGTGGTGATTGGAGGAGGGAGACATCACACAGACCTGCGCATCATCCGCAGCCAGGATGATCCCGGCCGGCTGGGTCTCCGGCGCTGTCCTGTCCCCACCCGAGTACCCCCCCCCGCAGGTGGCCAGAGAGGTCAGCAGCAAAGATCCTCCGCTATAGGATCTTTGGTCGGCAGTCAGACGGGCCAGCGCAGAGAAACAGCTCTAAACCCAGCTAACTCTGCCTGTCCCGCGAGGTGAGCTTACAACCCTTCCTGGACTTGCGGGAAATATGGCCAGCGTGGAGAAGCAGTGCTGGTATCTCGTCAGTCCAGACAGGGCTGTGGTTAACCCGGTGAGACAGGCAGAGTTAAGTTGCATTTAGCGCTGGATTAAGCCTCCGAAGCATTGCGCGCGTGTGAGTGTGCGCATGCGCGCGCGGCCACCAAGAAATTCTGTCCCCCTTGTCTCCCGGTCCCCTCCATGTTTTGACAGCGATTTCCGTCTCTGAGTGAACGGGTCATTTTCAGTATGGCAGGCAGTGGCGAGTGGAGTGCCGCAAGGCTCGGTGTTGGGGCCGCAACTATTTACCATATATTAATGATTTGGAAGAGGGAATTAGGAGCAACACTAGTAAGTTTGCAGATGACACAAAGCTGGGTGACAGTGTGAACTGTGAAGAGGATGTTAGGAGGTTGCATGGTGACCTGGACAGGTTGAGTGAGTGGGCAGATGCGTGGCAGATGCAGTATAATATAGATAAATGTGAGGTTATCCACTTTGGCGGCAAAAACAAGGGGGAAGATTATTATCTCAATGGGGTTAGGTTAGGTTAGGTAAGGGGAGATACAGCGAGACCTGGATGTCCTTGTACACCGGTCACTGAAAGTTGGCGTGCAGGTACAGCAGGCAGCGAAGAAAACTAATGGAATGTTGGCCTTCATAACAAGAGGATTTCAGTATAGGAGTAAAGAGGTTCTTCTGCAGTTGTATAGGGCTCTGCTGAGACCACATCAGGAGTATTGTGTACAGTTTTGGTCTCCTAATTTGAGGAAGCACATCCGTGTGATTGAGACAGTGCAGCGTAGATTCACGAGATTGATCCCTGGGATGGCGGGACTGTCATATGAGGAAAGATTGAAAAGATTAGGCTTGTATTCACTGGAGTTTAGAAGGATGAGGGGAGATCTTATAGAAACATGTAAAATTATAAAAGGACTGGACAAGCTAGATGCAGGAAAAAATTTCCCAATGTTGGGCGAGTCCAGAACCAGGGGCCACAGCCTTAAAATAAAGGGGAGGTCATTTAAGACTGAGGTGAGAAAAAACGTTTTCACCCAGAGAGTTGTGAATTTATGGAATTCCCTGCCACAGAGGGCAGTGGAGGCCAAATCACTGGATGGATTTAAGAGAGTTAGATAGAGATCTAGGGGTTAGTAGAGTCAAGGGATATGGGGAGAAGACAGGCACAGGTTATTGATAGGGGACGATCAGCCATAATCACAATGAATGGCGGTGCTGGCTCGAAGGGTCGAATGGCCTCCTCCTGCACCTATTTTCTATGTTTTCTAAATCCATGTTGACTTGGACTAATCCTTTTACTGCTATCCAAATGTCCCATTATTACTTCTTTAATAATTGACTCTAGCATCTTTCCCACCACCAGTGATTTTTGACTGAAACTAGACTCGGGAGGGAAGCTTGGAATGAGCTATTTACATTGGGGGCTCGTCCAGGATCTCAAAGGACCCTGAAACACGTTTGTGATCAAGTGTGTTGAGCTTTTTCGATCGCGAGTGCAGAAACCGGCCAACTCTGTGGTTTTCGCGGATCGATCATTCTTGGGCTTGGGAAAGGGTCCAATCAAGATCATTAGAATATAGTCTAGCAAGCAAGGGGTGGGGGGTGGTTAACACTCCTTGGGGTTAGGTGCCAATAACACAGGGCATAGAGTGGCCCAAAACTTGGTCGTGGTTGTAAGTAAGACCGGGGCACTCGTAGTCCTCAGGATGCGCCGGTTGGAGCTCCGACCCCGGCGAACTCGATCCCTGGCTCTGCGGCGCTCCAAATCCAGCGCCGCCCGCAGCCCCAGCTCCGCGATGTTGGGATCGACGGCCACAGCGCTCTGGAGCTTACCGCACGGCGACCTGGTAAGGCATCGCCCGCTCCCTGTTGGTATCCCAGCGCTGCACCGCCGCTGCCGAAGCTGTAGTACCGGCCGGTCCCGACAGGAAACGCTGCTCCATTTTCGATGGTAGGCCGCGAGGACGGGGCGAAGAAGCAGCTTGGAGGGATGCTGCCTCTCCGACCAGGTAGGGGACTAAGAAATAAAGTTTCCCCCCACCCCCCACATAGAAGACCTCCACTAACATTTTTTAACAGGACAAAATAAAATAAAATTTTAAAAAAAGGTGTAGAGACGGACTGCAGGCAGGCTGCCATACACAGACGGCGCCCACTCCCGCACATCCGCCATCTTACAAATCTTACAAACCCTCTCATCCTTCTAAACTCCAGAGTGTACAAGCCCAGCTGTTCCATTCTCTCAGTATATGACAGAGTTGCTTATTGGTTACAATCTGAGGAGTATGATGATGCTACTGATTATGATATGCCAATGTACCAGCTAGCAACTGAACTTCTCCATAAAGACTTGGTCTATTGCTAGAAATTGTAATTCATTTACCTGTCTGTTACGGACTTACAGCATATAATACAATAATATTAAATTTCTGATCTTGAGAATATCACAGGCTAGAAGTAAGTACAATAATGTAGTACATAGTGGCTAATACATAATGAGATAATACAGTTCATGTACAACCTCTTTTTTTCAAATTTAGCAGAATAGAATAGAAAATGAGAGTTTAAGGCAGTCTGGGGGTTTATTACTATTTCCGTCACAACGATCAATTTTGTAATTAACTACAATTAGGTAATTAACTAATTATATGCTTTAATTTCAGGTCATCCAAGTAAGATGTTTTATATTTGTTTCAGAATGCTTCAATCTATAAAAACTGAAAATTTCATTCAGTTCTCTTAATGTTTAAGAAAGTTATGGGCTTTTGACTGTCCTCGATCACAGCTTTTGTGTTAAGTTGTGAAAAGCAATAGGGAACAAGATGCTAATTTCCGAGTATGAAAATGGCCATAACTTTTTTAATACTGAAGATATGAAAGTGAATTAGGTGTTAAATTAGACTTATTTTTATGCTTTATCTGATGGGATAAATTGCAGACTTGGTTTTTTAAATCTCAGAATTTTGTAACATTGCTACTGTCTCCGCCTCTTCCTTTCTTCTTCCCGCCCCCCACCCACCTTAACATCAGTCTGAAGAAGGGTCTCAACCCGAAATGTTGCCTATGGTCGGAGCTCCAACCAGCATGGCTCGTGGACTTCGGGAGCGCGGTCTCCGGGGAGGAAGCGGCCGCTCCAGACACTCCGAGCCGCTGAAAGTGTTCACCCGACGCCAGAACTCCATCATCCGGCGAGAGGGCCTGAAGCATCGGACTGCCATATCGGCAATGGCGGAGGCCTCAATAGGCCCGACTATGGGTGAACAGTGAACCTTCCCGGTCACTTCGCTGCAATTTTAACTGTCCCCACATTTAGACTCAGCACCATGGGTGCCAGAGCCTTCAGCTGCTCTGCCCTACGTCTCTGGAACACTCTCCCACCTCCCATCCGTCACCTGGACACTATCGATCAATTCAAATCACAACTCAAAACACACCTGTTTAGATTAGCATACCCGACATAACTTCCACCATGTTCACCCTGATTTTAATGACTTAAAATGTTTTGTGTATTTTTTGTTTTTTTTGTTTTTAATCAACTTGATTTTTAATCAACTTGATTTTAATATTGATAAATGTATTGTGATTTTATGTCCTGTAAGGTGTCCTTGGGTGGCCAGAAAGGCGCCAGCAAATAAAATGCATTATTATTATTATTATTAACAGGAGATGGGACTGGACTTTGCTACCTTCCCCCACAGTGGGAACCATTGTGGGGGGATGTTTTTGTGTTTGAAAAATTATTTGATGTTGTGTCTTATAGAAACATAGAAAATAGGTGCAGGAGTAGGAGAAATCCAGGAACTCGGTACGGTAAATCAAGACACTGAACTGAATATCACATTGAAACACTGGAGTTAACAATGTTATTCAAGTCTGGTTTAATGAATGCTTGTTGATTTGAACAGGTCCTGATCCACAAGAATACATGAACATCATCACAGGTTTATCTGAATGACCCTCTCATATGGAAGGTGAGTGTTGAAATGTACAGTTCGCACCAATTACTTGGTAGATACAAGATACAAGATCCATTTATTTGTCACATGTGCCAGTTGGCACAATGAAATGTAATCACCATACAGCCATACAGTAAAAGTAAAGAACACAACATAGAGTTGAAAGAATCTATATTACTAAATAGAAACATAGAAAATAGGTGCAGGAGTAGGCCATTCGGCCCTTCAGCCTGCACCGCCGTTTGATATGATCATGGCAGATCATCCAACTCAGTATCCCATTCCTGCCTTCTCTCACAGAAACATAGAAAATAGGTGCAGGAGTAGGCCATTCGGCCCTTCGAGCCTGCACCGCCATTCAATATGATCATGGCTGATCATCCAACTCAGTATCCCATACCTGCCTTCTCTCCATACCCCCTGATCCCTTTAGCCACAAGGGCCACATCTAACTCCCTCTTAAATATAGGGAGGTTTCACGGCAGTCGGGTCACGACCCATGACCCATACTGTTGCTACGCTACTCCAACTGGAGTACACGCGATCAACTGCAGGTAAGCACTTACCAATATTTCCAGCGTAGCGGGCCCGTTAAAACCCGCCGAAAATGTCAATTTTTGCGCTGTAAATAATTATGGAAATTGGATTAGCGTGTGAGGCATTTAGCCTATTTCAGAATTCAATAAGTGAGGAGAAATGACAGTAGATAGAAACGAGAGCTGAAGAGACAACAACAGAGAGTGCTTAGCGAACATTGACTTAAACTGTGACCCCTTGTCCTGGACTTCCCCAACATTGGGAACAATCTTCCTGCATCTAGCCTGTCCAACCCCTTAAGAATTTTCTAAGTTTCTATAGGGTGATTGCACGAAAGGTCACTGGGTCATAGGTCTTCACGCACGGAGCCGCAAAATCCAACTGGGGTACATACGTCACTTCCGGTACATGTTATTAATGCTAGAAACGCGTACTTTCAAACCTGTTAAAAAACGCTAAAACGGTTAATTTATGCGCTGTAAATAACTGTGCAAGTCGGGGTGACCATGAGACACAGCTATCCTAATTTAGAGTTCCAAAGATTAAGAAAAACAAAGGTAAAGAGAAGAGAGAGCTGAAGGGGCAACAACAGCGGAAGTGGTTAGCGGACATTCGCCGTGCAGATATAAAGATAGAAAATATCGGGAATTATCGCGTTTTCTCACTGCATTTCATCAAAAGTAAGGCATTATTTATGTTTTTTCTTTATTCATTTGTTATATAAAAAGTTTTAAAAGTGAAAAATCCATCAGTAAAATTGCAAAATCGCCCATGGTTCTCAGGTGGGTTTTAACATGCAAAAAGAAAACGCTTCTGAAGCTAAATTTACCATTTAAATAATCATTAACCATAAATGCGTTTTGAAATAAATTTTACTCAGATGCAAGCTAAGGAATGGGATAATTGTCAGCTGTTAATTGGACATAATCAACCAGCAAATTTACAATCATTCCATGCTGCAGGCTTGTCTGTTATTAGATGATAAATAAATAAGTAGTTTGGGTGATTGTGCAGGCTTTAAACAAGAAACATTGAGAAATATATTTTGGCAAATAATAAAATGTCCTGACAGCTTAAACACCCACTCCCTTTCAAAGTTATTGTAAATTTGCTGAAGTTGATTATGTCCAATTAACAGCTGACAATTATCCCATTCCTTAGCTTGCATCTGAGTAAAATTTATTTCAAAACGCATTTATGGTTTACGATTATTTAAATGGTAAATTTAGCTTCAAAAGCGTTTTCTTTTTGCATGTTAAAACCCACCTGAGAACCATGGGCGATTTTGCAATTTTACTGATGGATTTTTCACTTTTAAAACTTTTTATATAACAAATGAATAAAGAAAAAACATCAATAATGCCTTACTTTTGATGAAATGCAGTGAGCAAACGCGATAATTCCCAATATTTTCTACCTTTATATCTGCATGGCGAATGTCCGCTAACCACTTCCGCTGTTGTTGCCCCTTCAGCTCTCTCTTCTCTTTACCTTCGTTGTTCTTAATCTTTGGAACTCTAAAATAGGATAGCTGTGTCTCACGGTCACCCCGACTTGCAGTTATTTACAGCGCAAAAATTAACCGTTTTAGCGGTTTTTAGCAGGTACCGGAAGTGACGTATTCACAGAGAGTGGTGAATCTCTGGAACTCTCTGCCACAGAGGGTAGTCGAGGCCAGTTCATTGGCTATATTTAAGAGGGAGTTAGATGTGGCCCTTGTGGCTAAGGGGATCAGAGGGTATGGAGAGAAGGCAGGTACGGGATACTGAGTTGGATGATCAGCCATGATCATATTGAATGGCGGTGCCGGCTAGAAGGGCCGAATGGCCTACTCCTGCACCTAATTTCTATGTTTCTATGTACCTCAGTTGGATTTTGCGGCTCCATGCATGAAGACCTATGACCCAGTGACCTTTCGTGCAATCGCCCTATAAGATCCCCCCTCAATCTCCTAAATTTGTGTGCTGCAATGGCAAGTCAAATTTCACTTCACCAATTGGTGTATGTGATAATAAATGTCCTTTATGATTTGTATCCTTGTATCCCATTTCCTTCGCTCCATAGATGCTGCCTCACCCGCTGAGTTTCTCCAGCATTTTTGTCTACCTTCGATTTTCCAGCAAAGATACTAGAGGAGCAAGATAGACCACTCCTACCAAATCCAATGGACTGACGTGTAGTACGCATCGGAACGCAACGGACCGTCACTTCCGCCATTTTAGGAATAAGACCCCGAACTCCGTTACGCCTTTCGCAGTTTAATCCACGTCAGTCCATTGGATTTTGCAGTTTATCTTAGTCTCTTAGCCTTCATTATTAGACCATTATTATTAACGGCTCGCTACGCTGGTAGATGTGGACGCCAAGACAGAAGCTCATTAAAAAAACCCTCATATATTTGATTCCCAAAATGGCGCGAAACAATTACCCATGACCGTACGACGGCTTTGTCGTCGAGTGGTCTATCTTGCTCCTCTAGTATCTTTGATCTCCAGTTCCAATTCCATTGTAGTAATTACTTACTTACCTCTTAAACACACAAATGTTTAATTCCCTTCCCGGTGACGGTTCTGCCCCGCCCCTCCCTGATGACGCACCGGCCGCAGCGCGCATGTGCAGATCACCGGATGGGCGGTGCTTCTTTCAGACCTGTTGGCGGCAACGGTTTTCCAGCTCGCGAGAGGAGCTTCAGTTCAAATATCCTCCGCTATAAGATCTTTGCTTCAGTTGGCGCCGCCGCCGCCGCCGCTTTGGCGGCACGAGGAGCGTTGTGGCTGTGGCCCGGCTGCGGGCAGTGGGGAGACGGGCCCGGCTGTCGGAAGCAGGGCCCCCTCTCTCCGGTGGGGGAGAGAGTCCGTGAGCGGCCAGGGAGCGGCACTTCACTGCCCGCTGGAGCGGGGTCCCCTTCTCTCCGGCCGGGGAGAGATACGACGAGCGGGGCCCACTGTCCGGCCGGGGAGCGAGGACAGCAGATCGCCATCCGACCCGTGAGCAATTTCCCGCCGGTCCCCAATAGTCGGGTCTAATCTTGGGGAGAAATTTGCGTTAAATTTACCCATTGAATTTGATTTGCTCTTGTCTGCGAGGGCAGCTGAGTTTATTGTTGTGACTAAATGTGTCCCAGTGTTGGTTTGGAGCCGAAATGTTCAGCATTAGCTGCGTTTGTCATTGGATGTGTTTGTGTAGATGTTGTACACTATGATACAGATCAATAAGGTTGTGAGGTAAATGTTGGAGTTTGTTTCACAGTGAGTAACAAAATGGCCATCAAATAGGAATGTTACAAAATTTTGAGATGTTAAAAATCAAGCCTGTAATTTATCTCATCAGATAAAGCATAAAAAGAACTTTAATTTGATACCTAATTCATTTATCTTCAGTATCTTTTACCTAATTCATATCTTCAATACTAAAAAAAGTTGTGGTCATATTTGGAAATTAGCATCTTGTTCCCTATTGGTTTTCCATTCTTAATGCAAAAGCTGTGATCGTGGATAGTCAATTGACATAAAAGCCCATAACTTTTTTAATTAAGAGAACTGAATGAAATTTTCAGTTATTATAGACAATAGGTGCAGGAGGAGGCCATTCGGCACTTCGAGCCAGCACCGCTATTCATTGTGATCATGGCTGATCGCCCCAAATCAATAACCCGTGCCTGCCTTCTCCCCATATCCCTTGATTCCACTTGCCCCTAGAGCTCTATCTATCTCTTAAATCCATCGAGTGATTTGGCCTCCACTGCCCTCTGGCAGGGAATTCCACAAATTCACAACTCTTTGGGTGAAAAAGTTCCTTCTCACCTGTCTTAAATGGCCTTCCCTTTATTCTAAGACTGTGGCTGCTGGTTCCCAACATTGGGAACATTTTTCCTGCATCTAGCTTGTCCAGTCCTTTTATAATTTTATGTTCCTATAAGATCCTCCTCATCCTTCTAAACTCCAGTGAATACAAGCCTAGTCTTTTCAATCTTTCCTCATATGACAGTCCCACCAGCCCAGGGATGAATCTCGTGAACCTACGTTGCACTGCCTCAATGACAAGGATGTCCTTCCTCAAATTAGGAGACCAAAACTGTACACAATACTCCAGATGTGGTCTCACCAGAGCCCTATACAACTGCAGAAGAACCTCTTTACTCCTATACTGAAATCCTCTTTTGTTATGAAGGCCAACATTACATTGCCTTTCTTCACTGCCTGCTGTACCTGTATGCCAACTTTCAGTGGTACCCAAAAATGCTGGAGAAACTCAGCGGGTGCAGCAGCAGCTATAGAGCGAAGGAAATAGGCGATGTTTCGGGCCGAAACCCTTCTTCAGTCTGAAGAAGGGTTTCGGCCCGAAACGTCACCTATTTCCTTCGCTCCATAGATGCTGCTGCACCCGCTGAGTTTCTCCAGCATTTTTGTGTACCTTCGATCTTCCAGCATCTGCAGTTCCTTCTTGAACGCCAACTTTCAGTGACTGGTGTACAAGGACACCCAGGTCTCGCTGCACCTCCCCTTACCTAATCTAACCCCATTGAGGTAATAATCTGCCCCCTTGTATTTGCAGGCAAAGTGGATAACCTCACATTTATCTATATTATACTGCATCTGCCCACCCACTCACTCAACCTGTCCGGGTCACCCTGCAACCTCCTAACATCCTCTTCACAGTTCACACTGCCACCCAGCTTTGTGTCATCTGTAAACTTGCTCGTGTTGCTCCTAATTCCATCTTCCAAATCATTATTTTTTGGGCATTTCTCCCCTTCTCTGTGAGTTAAAGCCTCCAAACAGGTGAGATGTGGATGTTGGGGATTGACCAAGTTTGGTCTGGAATAGTGATACGGTGATCAGGGGGTTAGAAAGCTTTCAGGTATCTGGTACAAATGATGAGTTGGTCCCTTGGATAGATCAGACAATGTCTTATGGATGACAGGGTAGACATGAAGAACTTGGTGGTCTACTCCTGCTTTTATTGTTTGTTCATTTGTTGGGGTGTACCAGCTGGTTTGGATGGGATGTTATCTGCATCTCTGCTGCACTGTGATGCTGTTTGTTGGTTCACAAGGCAATGTCTTCCTTCACATTCAATTGTCACCTGATGGTTCTGTTAATATTGTTTATTCCAGAGCTGCAGAATTTGTGAAGGCCTGTCGTCGTCATGGCTGAAGGTAGTAACAGGAGAGGCGATTCAGTGGCGTCTACATCAAAGAAGCAAAAAGGTTTGTGAGCCTTCTGTGACATATATGATGACCTGTCAGTGGTTGTAGAGCTGATGCAAGAAATGATGTTCACACAGGTGAGATAGGGAAGGGGCTGCGCGCAGAGATCTACAGGGATAGCACTCAGAGATCTACAGGGACAGCACTCAGATTCTGTGCAGAAATTAGCCTTTGACCCATTTGCCACCTGTCATTTTCTCCACACTAATCCCATTTCTGAGCACGGTCTGTTGCCTACTATCGATTTACGGTTTGAATGGACATCCCGGTGCCCCTACAATGTTGTGACAGAGCCTCTAACACCATCTCAGACAGTGTGTCCCAGACTGCAGCCATCACTGCTGAAAGATTATTCCTGAAAGATCATCCTTTAAAACTCTTGGTCCTCACATCAAATCAATGCCCCCCTGCTGTTAACCACCTCTGCTATGGCGAAAACTATTTTTGCCATTGACCCTATTTTTCTCATAGTATTCTGTACTTCTGGATCACTGTCTGTCCGCCCCAGCTTCAAGGAAGACGACTTAAATCACTCCAGTCTCTGCTGAAAATTGAAATATTCATTTCCGAGCAATATCCTAATGAATCTCCTCCACAACTTCTCCAGTGTAAAGGCATCCTTCCCACAGTATGGAGATTAGAATTGCACACATTTCTCCAACTTAAGGCTTAATTAACTCCCTATAAAATTGTATCAAGGCCTCCCTGCACTGTATTCAATGCTGCAGCTAATAACAAGAATGCTAAATGTTGGCTTTGTGTGTGCTGCTGAATTTAGGGATCTATGGATTGTGTGGGTGTTTCTCAGTGGTCTCTGGGCCCTTGCAATTCATGGTAAATATCCTGGTTTTATTTATCCCTCCAACATGCATCAACGTGCCGTTATCAGGATTAAACTTGAAATGTCATTTCTGTGTTTAACATGTTTAAGAAGAAACTGCAGATGCTGGAAAATCGAAGGTAGACAAAAGTGTTGGAGAAACTCAGCGGGTGTGGCAGCATCTGGAGCGAAGGAAATAGGCAATGTTTCGGGTCAAAACCCTTCTTCAGAATGATGTTGGGGGGGGGTGGGGGGACACAGTGAGGGCTACTGGAAATTAGAGAAGTCAATGTTCATGCCGCTGGGGCATATACTGCCCAAGCGAAATATGAGGTGCTGCTCCTCCAATTTCCAGTGGTCCTCACTCTGACCACGGAGGAGGCCCAGGACAGAAAGGTCGGATTCAGAATGGGAGGGGGAGTTGAAGTGCTGAGCCACCGGGAGATCAGGTTGGTTATTACGGACCGAGCGGAGTTGTTCGGCGAAGCGATCGCCAAGCCTACGCTTGGTCTCACCGATGTAGATCAGCTGACATCTAGAGCAGCGGATGCAATAGATGAGATTGGAGGAGGTGCAGGTGAACCTCTTTCGCACCTGGAACGACTGTTTGGGTCCTTGAATGGAGTCGAGGGGGTAGGTAAAGCGACAAGTGTGGCATTTCTTGCGGTTGCAAGGGAAAGTGCCAGGGGAGGGGGTTGTACGGGTGGGAAGGGAAGAATTGACCAGGGAGTTATGGAGGGAGCGGTCTTTGCGGAAAGCAGACAGGGGAGGAGATGGGAAGATGTGGGGTCACGTTGGAGGTGGCGTAAATGACGGAGGATTATTTGTTGTATGTGACGGCTAGTAGAGTGGAAGGTGAGGACTAGGGGGACTCTGCCCTTGTTATGAGTGGGGGGATGGGGAGAGAGAGAGCAGTGTTACGAGGTATTGAAGAAACACTGGTGAGAGCCTCATCTATAGTAGGGGAGGGGAACCCCTGTTCCCTGAAGAATGAGGATATCTCCGATGCCCTGATGTGGAACACCTCATCCTGGGAGCAGATGCGGCGTAGACGGACAAATTGGGAGTAGGGGTTGGAAGCAGAGTGGGAAGAAGTGTAGTCTAGATAGCCATGGGAGTCAGTGGGTTTATAGTGGATGTCGGTCAGAAGTCTATCACCTGCGATGGAGATAGTGAGGTCAAGAAATGGTAGGGAAGTGTCGGAAATAGTCCAGGTGTATTTGAGCGCTGGATGAAAGTTAGTGGTGAAATGGATGAAGTAAAACATCTAACATGTCTAACTCTGTCTAACATGTTGACTAATCGTATACAAATACTGGTTCAAATCCTGTTGCGGCAGTAGAAATGTACAGACAAGTGATCAGAATTTTGGCTGATAACTGAAACAACTGAAAGTACGTGGAACAAAATTATCAGATTATCTCAAAGTAACAAGCATCCAAATTTTATATTAGATATATGGAGATTCCATACAGTAGCACCAGATTCAAGGGCAGCTTTTTCCATGCTCTGATCAAATTCATAATTGAATCTCTCAGGCTAGGGATGTATTCCTGTCCTCCCCATTTAACCTTTCCCTATTTACATCTACCCCATCAAGGACATCGCACATTGTGTAAGAAACTGATGCGCTACAATGCTATGAACTGCACTCTGAACTCTATATATCTATCTCCACATCTGTCCCTGAGTTTAAATTGATTATATCTGTGTGTGGTATAGACAATAGGTGCAGGCGTGGCCTTTCGGCCCCTTCGAGCCAGCACCGCCATTCAATGTGATCATGGCTGATCATCCCCAATGAGTACCCCGTTCCTGCCTTCTCCCCATATCCCCTGACTCCGCTATTTTTAAGAGCCCTATCTAGCGCTCTCTTGAAAACATCATGAAAACCTGCCTCCACCGCCCTCTGAGGCAGAGAATTCCACAAACTCGCCACTCTGTGAGAAAAAGTGTTTCCTCATCTCCGTTCTAAATGGCTTACTCCTTATTCTTAAACTGTGGCCCCTGGTTCAGGACTCCCCCAACATCGGGAACATGTTTCCTGCCTCTAGCGTGCCCAAACCCTTAACAATCTTATATACATCTGATCCTTTTGGATTACATGCAAACCAGGCTTTTCACTGTACTTTGGTCCTTGTGACGTTAATGTACGAACAGTGCAAATGAATGCACGACTGAGGAGTTGGTGCAAGGGTCGGAGATTCAGATATTTGGACAATTTGGATCTTTTCTGGGATGGAGGTGATCTGTAGATGAGGAGTCTGAACTGGAAGGAGTCCAACATCCTGGTGGACAGTTTTAAAAGTGCTGCAAAGGAGGGTTTAAACTGATTGGTTGGGGGAGATAATCCAAAGTAGTATTCAAACAGTTTGAACTGAGGTGTTGGTGGACGTGCACTTTGTGACCAATGACGACAATTCAATTAGCTTTGAAACCCTGTGTAAAAGAACAGTTATGGCAATCAATGTAAAACTCTAAATTAGGTGATGAAAGTCCACCTTTGACAATGTGAGATTGGAATAGTCATAGAAACATAGAAAATAGGTGCAGGAGTAGGCCATTCGACCCTTCGAACCTGCACCGCCATTCAATATGATCATGGCTGATCATTCAACTCAGTTTCCCGTACCTGCCTTTTCTCCATATCCCCTGATCCCTTTAGCCACAAGGGCCACATCTAACTCCCTCTTAAATATAGCCAATGAACTGGCCTCAACTACCTTCAGTGGCAGAGAATTCCAGAGATTCACCACTCTCTGTGTGAAAAATGTTTTTCTCATCTCGGTCCTAAAGGATTTCCCCTCTATCCTTAAGCTGTGACCCCTTGTCCTGGACTTCCCCAACATCGGGAGCAATCTTCCTGCATCTAGCCTGTCCAACCCCTTAAGAATTTTGTAGGTTTCTATAAGATCCCCCCTCAATCTCCTAAATTCTAGCGAGTACAAGCCGAGTCTATCCAGTCTTTCTTCATATGAAAGTCCTGACATCCCAGGAATCAGTCTGGTGAACCTTCTCTGTACTCCCTCTATAGCAATAATGTCCTTCCTCAGATTTGGAGACCAAACTGTACGCAATACTCCAGGTGTGGTCTCACCAAGACCTTGTACAACTGCAGTAGAACCTCCCTGCTCCTATACTCAAATTGTTTTGTTATGAATGCTAACATACCATTTACTTTCTTCATTGCCTGCTGCACCTGCATGCCTACTTTCAATGACTGGTGTACCATGACACCCAGTCATTGGAGTAAGTCGTATGTGGGGAAAGGGACGTCTGGAAGGGGAAGTTTTTAAATTGTGAGAGTGAGATTTCAAGATATGCATGTTGTTAGTGAAGTACAAGTAGGGGATTCAGGATGATGAAAGAAATTGAGGCTCTGGTTAGGGAAAAGGGAACATGGGTTAGCGATAGGCTGCCTGGATTAATGCTTTCCTGGGAGAAGTGTGAGAAGTTGAGGAGCATACTTAAGAACGAAATCAGGAGGGAAAATAGTGTGCTCATGGTGGCACTTGTAATTACGGGGAAGCCAAATAGTTTTTACACGTTTATTAAAGGAAAAGGGGTAACTGTCGAGTGAAAGGATCCCCTCAGTGGTCATCTATGTGTCAAGCTGCAGGAGGTGGGCAAGGTCTTCAATTATAATTTCTCCTCTGTATTGACCATGGAGAAATACAATGTCTTGAGTGCAGTTGTATTATAATCGCGGTGGTGCTGGATGTCCTTATCCATGTGAACATAAAATGCGGCCTGTCATTAGATGTATCTAAGGTCACTGCTGAAAGTTAGAGAATAAATTGCAGGAGCCCTGGCTGAGATATGTGAATCATCGTTAACCGTGGGTGAAGTGCTGAACGTTAGAGGGTAGATAATGCTGTGCTTCTGTTTAAGAAGTGTTGCAAAGAAAAACCTGATAACTCTAGACCAGGAACCACGAGAAGAATGAAAACTACAGAATAGTTAGTCTAATGTCTGTGGTAAAACAGTTACTGGAGAGGAGATAAAGTGGTAAGATGTACGTGTGTTTGAAAATACAGATATTGGGGATAGTCACATTGGTTTTGGCTTTGGAGGTCGTCTTTGTTGATGAGGTTGATGAGGGCAGGGCCAGATACATAGTCTGTACATATTTCAGCCTATAAGATTCCCTGTGCTAGGTTAGATCATGTGGTGTTCACGGGGAGATGGCTAACTGGATACAGAATTGGTTTGATGGCTGGAAGCAGAGTGATAGTGAAGATTGCTTTTCAGACTGGAGGCCTGTGAATGGTGAGCCACTTGGAGTCCATGTTGGGCCCAGTGCTGACTCATCTGAAGAAATTAATTCAAAGGGGATGTTAAGGTATGATTAGTCAGTTTGGACATGTACGTTTGTGAAGTCGAACCAGGATAGGGTCTTCACGATGAACGGAAACGCCATGGAGAGTTTCCAATACAAGTACTTAATTTCCAAAAAATGGCATCAGGATGAATAGTGGTGAAGGTGGCTTTTGGCGCACTGGCCTTAATCATTCGGGAAATTCAATGTAGAAGTTGGAACGTATGTTGCAGTTGCACATGACATTGGCTGCACTTGCAATCTGTTCAGTTTAGTCACCCTATTTCAGAAATGACAGCATTAAAATGGAAGATTGTGCAAAGAAGAATTACACGGATGTTTCCAGTACCTGAGGGCACGAGCTGTTGAAAGAGGTTGGGCAGGCTAGAATTATATTCTTTGGTGTGCAGGAGACATTCTTTGTTCATCTCGAGTGCGGTACTCTTCGGCCTGTACAAAACTTGTTGGCCTCCCAGCTCAGTTGAAATGTCTAAGAGGGATTCCACCGGATGGTGCCCGAGCAGCAGCCTTGCCAGCAGCTCCTGTGTTTTTTTTTAAACTTTGTTATTTTTAGTGTGTGTAAATGTATGTCTCGATGTTTCCCAATATGTTTTGATGTGATGGTGAGGGGGGGGGAGGGGGGGTTACAGGGGAAAACCGGCTCTAGTCACCTTCCTCAACAGAGATGCGACTTTTTGCATCTTTGCCCCTCCTTGGGATCCTTTGCTGTGGATGCCAGTTTTGTAGCTCCGACCGCGGGGCCTGTTGACTCTAACATTGTGAAGCCGTAGTCTCTGGTAAGAAGCGGCCGATTCGGGAACTCCAAGTGTTCCGATCCGTCCCGACGTCGGAGTTTCGATCAGCCCGACCAGAGGGCTTGTACATCTGTTGCGGTGACTGAGGAGGGTTCAAGGCCCTGACCACGGGTGAACAAAGGAAGATGACTGAATTTTATTCTCTTCTATCACAGTTAAGATTACTGATTCCACTGTTGTGGATGTTTCTGTTAAATTCTATTGTGTGCTGTGTGCTCTTTACTTGTATGGCTGTATGGTAACTCTAATATCACTGTGTATTAATTGGCACATGTGACAATAGATGTGAACTTGAACTTGAAATGTTGACACATTCCAGATTGCAGGACGACAGGAGAGATTGGGGAGGGTGAGCAACGAGAACAAAGATGGGACCAGGCAGAGGTCCATCGAGAACAAAGGGGGACCCAGGGGAGGTCGCCGAGGAAAAAGGTGGGACCCGGCAGAGGGCCACCAACAACAGGGAGACCCAGGCGAGATGGGGGTGGGGTGGCGTGGCGTTATTGGCTGCGTTCAGCGGCAGGCCTGGATAGCCTCTGCGAGCAGCAGTTAGAACGGTTTGATTAACGCGGCTACTCTTGTGTACTGCATAGTCGAGGTCTGCTGTATGATTTTACCCAGTTGTGTGCAAAACAAAGCATTTCACTGAACCTCAGCACAAGTGACAATATAGTATTATGGAATATTGAGATTGAAGGGTGATCTTAGAGTTGTTTAAAATCATGGGGTGGGTAATAGATGGGGTGCATGCACAGGTATTTTTTTTCTCTGAGTAGAAGAATCTAAAGGGCAGAGGCTTAAGGTGAGAGGGGAACCATTTAATACGAACTTGAGGGTTAACATCGTCGCACAGATTGGTGGGTATATGGAACAAGCTGTCCGAGGTGGTAATTGAAGCGGGTACAATAATAACATGTTGTGGAGCGATACAGTGTGGAAACAGAGCCTTCAGCCCAACTTGCCCACACCGGCCCACAATGTCCAGCTGCACTTGTCCCACCTGCCCCCGTTTGGCATATACCCTCCAAACCTGTCTTATCCATGTACCTGTTTCTTAAAAGTAGGAAAAGTCCCTTCCTTAATTACCTCCTCTGGAAGCTTGTTCCATGCACCTACCAACCTTTGTGTGGAAAAAGTTACCCCTCAGATTCCTATTAAACCGTTTCCCCAAAAGACATTTGGACAGTATGGTTTAGAAAGATTAAGGTCAACCCGTAGATTGATGGGATTCGCTTCGATTGGTTGGGACGAAGAGTCTGTTTCTAAGACGACCATTAACTTCCACTTACCCCAGAATGCCAGCTCAGATTGCTGCCGGCTATTCCCAACCTGTGGTTCTCTCAATTTGAAATTGCTCTGCAGCCTGCAATTAATGTTTTTTTTCAGGTGGGAAATTAACTCAAGTGGGCAAGGTCCTCAAAAGACTTTGGCCAGGCACGTCATCAAAGAAAGATGGTCAGAACACGGGAACAGCGACAGAAAAGCAAAGTCGGATTGAGAGCGGAACCTTAATGGAATGCGAACCCGCCGAAGAGGAAAGGGAACAATGTCAGTCCCGAGGGAGAGGAATAGGAGACGTGGTTCACGGCCCTGGAACTGACCCAAGTGACGGAATCCATCATGACCGAGATACATCAAACATGGAATCATCGAGTCTCGTCCAAGGAGCAGGTGAGTGAAATGGGAGGGGAGTGGATGTTGCAGAATGGTGAAGAATGCAGTGATAGGGAAGATAAAAAACAAAGGGGTTAGAGCGAGGGGAAACTGGAGAGAGGAATAGTGGCAGACGAGTGTTATTCTGACTAGGTTCTTGATCAATAGTATTCTGCAAGGATCAATTCTGGCAACTCCACAATTTCTAAACATGTCCACGGTTTGGACAAAAACGTAGGTGAACGAGTTAGTAAGTTCAAAAACAATATAACTATTTGCAGAATTGAGGATAATGAGGAAAGCTGTCAAAAGATCCACTGAAATGTACATTAGGCAGCATGGTGGAACAGTGCTGGAGACCCGGTTTCGAACCCGAGTACGGGTGCTGTCTGTAAGGAGTTTGTACGTTCTCCCCGTGACCTGCGTGGATTTTCTCCGAGATCTTCGGTTTCCTCCCACACTCCAAAGACGTACAGGTATGTAGGTTAATTGGCTTGGTGAATGTAAAATTGTCCCTAGTCGATATAGGACAGTGTCAGTGTGCGGATATCGCTGGTTGGCGCTGTCCCGGTGAGGTGAAAGGGCCTGTTTACATTCTGTATCTCTAAATTAAGCTAAATGTCAGTTTGAAATATGGTCTGAGTTAAGGCAGACAAATATTTGGATTGACCGAACAGAAGTATAGAATATAAGGGACATAAATCTTGTCAGTCTTGTTACGAAGGTGGGGATGTTTCTTACTGGAGAGAGGAATATTTAAAGGGGACAGGCTGGACTAGTTTTTTACGCAGACTTTGGTCGGTGCCTGAGGAGGTGATGGAAACGCTGTTTCAAATGACACATGACCGACACAGTCAGGGAAACCGAGGGATCCAGTCCATGAGCAGGTAGATGGGATTCGTTCAAATTGGCATGGTATTGTTGGTGCAGATATGGGGGATTGAAGAGGCAGTTCCTGTGCTGCACTATTCTATGTATCAGCTCCAGGTTTGGCTTCATTAATCCAAATCATAAAGTCCTAAACGCGTACTCCAACACACTGTGAAAATGTTCTCCCCAGATTCCTATTAAATCTTTCTCCTCTAACCTTATGTTCTCTGGTTCTTCATTCCCCTGCTCTGGGTGTAAGACACTATTCACTTCCCTCATGAGCTTATCCACCTCAATAAGATCATTCCTCGTCCTCCTGCGCTTCAAAGTATAAATTGCTAGCATGCTCACCTATCCATGTAATTCAGGCCCTTGAGTCCTGGCAACATGCTCTTCAATCTTCTCTGCACCCTTTCCAGTTTGGTAACATCTTTCCTATATCAGGGTGTCCAGAACTGAACACAATATACTAAATGTGACCTGGCCAAAGTCTTGTACACCTGTTACATAACGTCCCAACTTCTATACTCAATATTGTGATTGATGAACCCTGTCATTCACTGAGCTGTCCTGCTTTGACTTCCCAAAATGCAACACCTTGAGCTTATCTGTATTAAACTCCATTCAACATTCCCCAGCCCACCGGATGAAGAGCCGGTTGCAACATTTGATAACCATCGTACTAATCATGCCTTGTGTTCTCATCCAAATCTTTGATATAAACCACAAACAGTAATGGGCCAGCAAAAATCTCTGGGAAACATAGAAACATAGAAATTAGGTGCAGGAGTAGGCCATTCGGCCCTTCGAGCCTGCACCGCCATTCAATATGATCATGGCTGATCATCCAACTCAGTATCCCGTACCTGCCTTCTCTCCATACCCTCTGATCCCCTTAGCCACAAGGGCCACATCTAACTCCCTCTTAAATATAGCCAATGAACTGGCCTCGACTACCCTCATCACAAGTCACAGACGTGCAGTCTGTAAAACAAACTTCCACTGTCACCCTCTGCTTCCTTTCACAGTCAATTCTCTATCCTGTTAGCTAGCCCTCCCAGGATCACTTGATAAGTTCCCACATAGGAGATTAGTGGGCAACATTAGGGCACATGGTATTGGGGGGGAAGAGTGCTGCTATGGATAGAAAATTGTTTGGCAGATAGGACAAAAAGAATGGGGATTAACGGGACCCTTTCAGAATGGCAGGCAGTGACTAATGGGGTACCGCAAGGCTCGGTGTTGGGGCTAAATACAATATATATTAATGATTTAGATGAAGGGATTACAAATAACTTTAGCAAATTTGCAAGTGACACAAAGCTGGGTGGCAGTGTGAACTGTGAGGATGATGCTTGAGAATGCAGGGTGACTTGGACAGGTTGGGGGAGTGGGCAGACGAATGGCAGATGCAGTTTAATGTGGATAAGTGCGAGGATATCCACTTTGGTAGTAAAAACAGAAAGGAAGATTATTATCTAAATGGCCTCAAGTTGGGAAAAGGGATCTGGGGGTCCTTGTTCATCGGTCACTGAAAGTTAGCATGCAGGTACAGCAGGCAGTGAAGAAAGCGAATGGCACGTTGGCCTTCATAACAAGAGGAGTTGAGTATAGGAGCAAAGATGTCCTCCTGCAGTTGTACTGGGCCCTAGTGAGACCACTCCTGGAGTTATGTGTGCAGTTTTGGTCTCCAAACTTGAGGAAGGGCATTCTTGCTATTGATGGAGTGCAGCGTAGGTTTGCTAGGTTAATTCCCGGGATGGCGGGACTGTCATATGCTGAGAGATTGGAGCGGCTGGGCTTGTATACTCTGGAGTTTAGAAGGATGAGAGGGAATCTTATTGAAACATAAGATTATTAAGGGCTTGGACATTCCACCCCCTGCCCCTCTCCCAAAACCTACCCGCTCCCACCCACAACAGCGGGAGATTGATAGTGGTTCACGGGTCACTTGGAAATCTTTTCCTTCTTTATTTAACATTGTCTAATCCCACTATTGTTATTTGGTTTACTGCAGAGCAACAGAATATGGTAACACCTATCCACACCACGGCTGAAGTTGGAAACAGGGCTGTGGTTCCAGTGACCTCAACAACAAGGACAGACACAGGTGTGTTGCAGAATTGTCTTATTCTGGTATTCTGTTTGGATCATTCTAATTAGGGGGCAGGAGCAGTCATGATGAGGGTTGCTGTTGTAGCGGGAGCCAAGGCTACTGATTCAGATGGTGTTTAGTTTCTCTCTTTGAATACACAGATCTAAGGCTTACTTACTCTGAGCTCCTGACACAGTGGGACGACTACCAATTGTTCCAACTGACAAAATTCTATCGGGAGAGACTGAAACAGGCGATTGAAGAAGGGGTTGAACGTCTCGGCCTCATGATGAGGCCTCAGGGATATTTAAGTGAACAAGAACACGGGGTAAGTGGAAGGATCACGGTGACTTCTGTTTCCTGTCACAGAACTAATGCCACCGAGGGGGGTAGAGTGACCAATATCAGTCCCACTCACCTCTCACTCCCTGGGTTGAACAGTGCAATGGAGACACTGATCTCTGATCAGTTTGTGTCCTGTAGATCAGGTATCGGGAATACAACCTGTGACCTGGGGATTTCTGAGAATATTCCATTCTGATCCAGCTGTTCTTCCTACACATGCATCCTAGCACAACGGTCAGGGGGCAGTAAACTTGTAAACCTGAATCAAAAACGATAATACGTTTCAAGTGTCATCAGTTTCATTGGTCACATTTAGTTCAGTTCATTAAACCACAGAGGACATTGGGCAGAAGCACAAGGAACTGCAGATGCTGGTTTACAAAATAACACACAATGTGCTGCACAAAATAACTCTGTTTACGGAGATGCTGTCAGACCTGCTGAATTATTCTAAGACATTGAACTGTTCGCTTATCATTCAATTGACAAATAAAATAACCTAATGTACATTTGCTAAAATCTACAATATAAACAAACGTCAGTTATTTACGCATCTGTGGGAAGAGAAGCCGCGTTAATGTGCAGTGAAAGGTGATGAGCTGCAGGAAGTGTACAAGAGAGGGATGTCTTTGATCGGGCAGAACTGAGATAGGTATTGAAATAAAAAAGTTATCTGATCAATAAGTGAATGCGGGGTCAGCGAGGGGAAGAATGTAGATAAAAGAACATAATAGCTTCACAATGCAGAGCAGGAAGAAATGCAGGCTGGACTGGACATGTCCATTTCCAGTGGGATACAGTCCATGTGAGGCCAAAAGGAATTGGATTAATTTCACGTCAATTTCAACACAGCCACCATTGGCCTGAATGGCTTGTTCCCGTGCTGTACTCTGCTGTGTTCTTGGACACTGCCAGGTGTGAAGTGAGTTTCCCACTGTCGGGACTCTGGGAGTACACAGTTTGTCAGCGCAGTGTCATGGGTGTATGAAGAGTCACTATGCTCAAAACTAGCAGAATATCCCATCACTGAACAGCTAATTCCCTCCCCATTAGCATTGTCTCAGTCACATCTCCACATATTCATTGTTGTTCTTCACAGAGTGTCGCTGAGCTCGTGGTAAATGGAAACCGCAGAGACAGTTCCACACTCTTCCTGAGTCTGGTGATGGAGAAGGGTAACCGGGCCCGGCGGGTGATGTGGGAATCCTTTGTGAAAATGCAGAATGAATTACCAAAGCTGGACAAAATACTGAGAGAAATCCAGGAACTCGGTACGGTAAATCAAGACACTGAACTGAATATCACATTGAAACACTGGAGTTAACAATGTTATTCAAGTCTGGTTTAATGAATGCTTGTTGATTTGAACAGGTCCTGATCCACAAGAATACATGAACATCATCAGAGGTTTATCTGAATTACCCTCTCATATGGAAGGTGAGTGTTGAAATGTACAGTTCACACCAATTACTTGGTAGATACAAGATACAAGATCCATTTATTTGTCACATGTGCCAGTTGGCACAGTGAAATGTAATTACCATACAGCCATACAGTAAAAGTAAAGAACACAACATAGAGTTGAAAGAATCTATATTACTAAATAGAAACATAGAAAATAGGTGCAGGAGTAGGCCATTCGGCCCTTCAGCCTGCACCGCCGTTCGATATGATCATTCATGGCTGATCATCCAACTCAAACTCAGTATCCCATTCCTGCCTTCTCTCATAGAAACATAGAATATAGGTGCAGGAGTAGGCCATTCGGCCCTTCGAGCCTGCACCGCCATTCAATATGATCATGGCTGATCATCCAACTCAGTATCCTGTACCTGCCTTCTCTCCATACCCCCTGATCCCTTTAGCCACAAGGGCCACATCTAACTCCCTCTTAAATATAGCCAATGAACTGGCCTCAACTACCTTCTGTGGCAGAGAATTCCACAGATTCACCACTCTCTGTGTAAAAAATCATTTTCTCATCTCGGTCCTAAAAGACGGCCCTCTTATCCTTAAACTGTGACCCCTAGTTCTGGACTTCCCCAACATCGGGAACAATCTTCCTGCATCTAGCCTGTCCAACCCCTTAAGAATTTTGTAAGTTTCTATAAGATCCCCCCTCAATGTTCACCCGTGGTCGAGGCCTCTCCGAGCCCTCCGCAGTCACCGCTGCGGGTGGCCCAATGTTCAGCTCCGCTCGCCGGGGTGATGTAAGTCCGACGACGGGGCTGAGGGAGCTCCTCAGCGGCCTGGACATCATAATTGGCCACCTCCTACCAGAGTCTGCGGCTCCCAAAGTCCGCAGGCCGCGCTGGGTGGAGATGCAATACCGGTGGCCCTCGGTAAAGGGCCCCAGGACACTACGATGACGGTCAGCGCCACCCGCGTTGGAAGCTCTCCCAAACCGCAGCTCCACGATGTTGGAGCAGCGGCCCAAAGCTCCGGAGCTCCTAACGGCGATCCAGGTAGGCATCGCCCGCTCTGTGGTGAATTCAGCGCTGCGCCGCCACTGATGTAGCTCTGGTCCGGTTCCCGGTCCCCGGCAGGAAAGGCCGCTCAGGTCCAGGTGGTAAGCCGCGAGGAGGTGGGCGAGGACGCGACTCTGAGAAATAGTCGGGTCCCCGCCAGGAAGCGACAGGGAAACAGTTTACCCCTTACCCTGCCCCCTCCCCCATATATAAAAGTCAAAGATTCCCCCAAAAACAAACTTTAAACTGACTAAAAATAAAAAAAAGATTGAAAAATAATTGGGCTGTAGGCAGAGGCTGCTGTCAGTGCAGCGAATTGATGTAATACTGAAACTGTACATTCAGAGCTTTGCAGAATCGGAAACAGCAAATCAAAGGCTGAAGAATTATTGGGACTGACACGGGGATTCACTATGCATTGCTCCTTCCTCAGTACATTCAGCTTTAATTGAACTTATTTTAATGTATTGTCACTTGAACCGAAGTGCAGCAAAAAACTTTTGTGCCATTCTGCCTAGTCAGCAGGATTACAATACGTGATTATAATCGAGCCATTTACATTGTAAAGATCCATGATAAGGAATAACATTTAGTACCAGGTAAAACGAGGAAAGTCCGATCAAGGATAGTCCGAGGGTAACCAAAGAGGTAGATAGTAGTTCCCAGATCAATTGATCTCTGACATACACTGGAACTATTACACTGCTTTATTTCAGCTCCTCCAGGCGTTAATTGTACAAGGCTTGGTAATGTATCAGATTGTGAGAGAGATCTGTGAAATCCAGTACACACCCTGGGGAGAATGTGTGTACAGTGATGCCCCACACACGGCTGGCAGGTTCCTGACACACTGTGTAACCCCACACACTCCTGGCATGGTCTTGACACACAGTGTAACCCCACACACTCCTGGCATGGTCTTGACACACAGTGTAACCCCACACACTCCTGGCATGGTCTTGACACACTGTGTAACCCCACACACTCCTGGCATGGTCTTGACACACTGTGTAACCCCACACACTCCTGGCATGGTCTTGACACACTGTGTAACCCCACACACTCCTGGCAGAGTGTTTAAGTGTTATTTATCACATTAGCTTTTGAAAGATACAACCGGGTATCCGACACTTTCGAAGGGCTGAATAGGCCCGTTTGCGGGGCCTTTAATCAATTTTAAAATCAAAGTGCTGCGTCGAGGCGATCGAGGCTCCCGATGTTGAAGCCCCCGCTGGGCGATTTTAAGCCGGGCCAGACGATGAAAGGCCCCGCGAACGGGCCGATTCAAGCCACACGATTTGGGGCAGATGATGCTACCGTTGCTGGAGTTTGGAGTCAGTCAGCTCCCAGGGCCTGATATCGTCCACAGGGCCCACAGCTGAAACCTCCAAAGCCTCACGCACATTTATGTGTGTGCGCGCGGCCACCAAGAAATTGTGTCCCTCCCATGTTTTGATAGCGATTTCCGCCCCTGTCCCACACACTCCTGGCAACATCCTGACACGCTGTTTAACCCCACATACTCCAAGATGGGTCCTGACGCACTGTGTAATCCCACACACTCCGCAAGGTCCTGACACAATGTATATCCCCACACACTCCTGGCCGGTCCTGACACACTGGCACCCCGCACATTCCTGACAGGGTCCCAGCACACTGGCACCCTGCACACTCCTGGTAGGGTCCCGACACACTGGGAAACCCCACACACTCCTGGTAGGGTCCCGACACACTAAGAAACCCCACACACTCCTGGTAGGGCCCTGACACACTGTAAATCCATACACTCATAGAGTCATAGAGTAATACAGTGTGGAAACAGGCCCTTCAGCCCAACTTGCCCACCGCGGTCAACAATGACCCCGCTACACTAGTCCCACCTGCCTGCGCTTGGTCCATAACCCTCCAAACCTCTCCTGTCCATGTACCTGTCCAACTGTTTCTTAAATTTTGGGATATTCCCAGCCTCAACTACCTCCTCTGGCAGCTTGTTCCATACACCCATCACCCTTTGTGTGGAAAAAGTGACCTCACGGATTCCTACTAAATCTTTTCCCTTCACCTTGAACCCATGTCCTCTGGTCCTCGATTCCTCTACTCTGAGTAGGAGTCTGTGCATCTACCCGATCTATTTCTCTCATGATTTTGTACACCTCTATAAGATCAACCCTCATCCTCCTGCTCTCCATGGAATAGAGACCCAGCCTACTCAACTTCTCCCTGTAGCTCACACCCTCTAGTCCTGACAACATCCTCGTAAATCTTTTCTGAACCCTTTCAAGCTTGACAATATCTTTCCTGTAACACGGTGCCCAGAACTGAACACAATATTCTAAATGTGACTTCACCAACATCTTGTACAACTGCAACATGACCTCTCTACTGCTTTACCCAGTACTCTGACTGAAGCAGGCCAAACACCCACACACTCCTGGATATAGTCCTGACACACTGTGTAACCCCACACACTCCTAGCAACATCCTGACACACTGTGTAACCCCACACACTCCTAGATGTGTCCTGACACACTGTGTAACCCCACACACTCCTGACAACATCATGACTCACTGTGTAACCACACAAACCGTGCTTGAATCACTGATTAGTACCTCATGTCCCAGTACAATGCGTGACAACATTCTGGACTCAACATTGATCACAATATGTTTCAATGATCAGCATCACCTTTCCCTTCCATCTCCCTCCCCCCCCCCCCCCACCTTCTCCCACTCCCTCTCTCTCTCTCCCCTTCCCCAACTCCCAATCTCCTCCTCCCCTCTCTTTGCCTCTCCCTTCCCCTCCATGTCCCATTCCCTCTCCCGTACACCCCTCTCTCTTGCCCGTCCACCCCTGCACCCCTCCGTTCTCCCTCTCCCTGCGCACCTCCTTCCCCCCCCCTCATTTCCCCCGCCCCACAGTTGCTGCCTGAGCTGTTGGGTATTTCCCTCCAGTTGCCCCTCTGACAGAACACCCAATGCCCTTTACTGTGAAATCTGTTCCCAACAGATCAACACTGAGTTCTTCAAAGTCTGTGTTCAAACCCAAAATAAATGCAAGCTGTGTTTGCCACAGGAGAATCAACTATAGGACATGCAGGGACCAGTGAACTGTCTGGGGAACGGTCTCACTTTCACAATCTGCTTGGCTGGTGATTTTCTCAGCCTTGGCTCATTGTCATCTCCCGTGTCTGTGACCAGGTTTACCTCACTCCACTGAAATCTGTCAGTGAATTGATTTAACTGAAGGGCATTGAACTCGTACTTGTATTCTTGAATGTTGAGTTTTGAGTTGAGCCACCTAACATTGTGTCCATTATCTGCCTGTTCCCGTGCAAGATGTTCAACAGAAACACAAGGAGACTCTGCGAGCACAGACTGAAACACTGAGTGTGAACACCATCCTAATGAATGAGAAGGTTAAGATTTACCAGCTGCTTGATCGATACGCTGAGCTCACAATCATCTCCACTGTTCGAGATCGGACACTGGTGGAACATGAGCTGCTGGCAAGAGGCCGGGACCATGAAGAGTGGAGAGAGAAATGTCTCCGGGGAAAACTGGAAAAAATCAGGATTGATCAATTGTTCCACAGCAGCTTTTCCCGGAGTAAGTCTAGATCTGGGAGTTCAGCAGCAGCGGCCGGAGTTCCGGGGATCGGGAAAACAACAATGGTGCAGAAGATTGTTCATGACTGGGCCACAGGGAAAATATTCCAACAATTTCAGTTTGTCTTCAGTTTCAAATTCAGGGATTTGAACATGATTAAAGACAGAGTAACCCTGAAGGAACTGATTCTGGATCAGTATCCTTACTTTGGGAATATCCTGGGGGAGGTCTGGAAGAACCCTAAGGGATTGCTGTTTATATTCGACGGTCTGGATGAATTCAAGGGTGGAATCGATTTTGCTGACAGTCGGAGAGATACAGAACCTAAGCACCAGTGCCCAGATCCCGAGTGGTGGTGTGAAGTGTCTGATATTGTGTACAGTTTAATCCAGCACAAGCTGCTCCCAGGGTGTTCAGTGCTAGTGACCACCCGCCCCACTGCGTTACATTTACTGGAAAAGGCAGAGATCCGTGTCCGGGCTGAAATCCTGGGATTTGATGGTGAGGAACGGAAGGAATATTTCACCAGGTATTTTGAAGATCAGTCGGTGGCAGCAGCTGTTTTCAAACATGTGGAGGAGAATGACATCCTGTACACCATGAGCTACAACCCCTCCTACTGCTGGATCCTCGGCCTGACACTGGGCCCCTTCTTCACACAAAAACACCGGGACCCGCAGCGAGTTCCCAAGACCATCACCCAACTATATTGCTGCTTTATTTACAACATCCTGAAAAACCACGGCCGTGAGATTGAGAGCCCCCGTGAGGTGTTACTGAGGGTTGGTCAGATGGCCTTCACTGGAGTGGCAGAGAAGAACATTGTGTTCACAGATGGAGATTTGATCAAATACAATCTGCAGCCTTCCCAGTTCCTGTCCGGGTTCCTGATGGAACTTTTGGAGAGAGAGGATTCAGCCCGGAGCGTGGTGTACACCTTCCCACACCTCACCATACAAGAGTTTGTAGCCGCACTCGCACTATTCCTGACTCCAGATCGCGGGGATATCAAGACACTCCTCACTGAAGTCCATGCCAATGCAGACGGGCGATTTGAAGTATTTCTCCGTTTTGTCGCTGGTCTCCCCTCCCCACGGTCAGCTTGGATCCTGAAGGAGTTTCTGGGTCCATTCCCTCATCAAACAATCTGCCGAGTGATTGACTGGGTGAAGGAAGAGGTTCAACGTCAGATTATAAATGTTGGGAGTGAGTTTGGTAAACGGAGCCTCCTGAACACGCTGCACTACCTGTTTGAGGCTCAGAATCCTGCACTGGCTAAGGAGACACTGGGATCTGTGGAAACACTTTCATTTAGTGGACTGGGACTGACCCCGATTGACTGTGCGGTCCTGTCTCATGTCATCGGGCCCTGTGATACAATCAAACACCTCGATCTGGGGAACTGCCGCATTCAGTGTGAAGGTCTCAAGCGGCTGGGACCTGCTCTGCACAAGTGTCAGCACTTGGGGTAACTGTCCGTTTGATGCTAACACTGAGCTGTATAATTGTTTCACTATTTTGTTCTTCCATCCAGCACCCCTTCCATGGGGCCGGTTGTCACTGCACAGCACCCCTCCTATGTTACATTCCTTCGATTTGGTGGTGGTCGACTGTCCTCTCCTCCCCCGGGTTGCCGTTGGTCAACTCCGCCCCCTCCTCCCCAGGGTCGCTGGTGGTCTACTCAGCTACACTCTCCCCCGGGTCACTGGAGGCCGACTCCCCCCATCTCTCCCCTGGATCGCCGGTGGTTGACTCCGTCACCACCGGGTCAGAAGTGTTGCAGCCGTTCTCAGCATGGGATACTTTTCTCAATTATCAGGGAATGAAAATAAGTGGTGAAATTCACCAAACACTCCAACCACGGAGATGCATTCAATAATTTGTTGAGGCGCTTCCAGAAATATCAGTTTTGTTATCTCTGCCCCGGGGTTTGTATCAGTTTGTTTTTTACTCTGTCTTAACTCTGGAGTTAAAGGGGAAGTGAGCACAGGAAAAGGAACAAAGGACTATCGAATTAATGGGAAGGAAAGTTTGAGAAGGGATAAGAGAGTAAGGTCAGGGCCAATCGTGACAGGTATGAGAGGGGAGGTGAATACCGAGTTCAAGGTGTTGTATATGAATGCGCAAAGGATAAGGAATAAAGTGGACGAGCTTGAGGATCAGTTAGAAATTGGCAAGTATGATCTTGTGGGAACTACAGAGACATGGCTGCAAGAGGGCCAGGGTTGGGAATCTGAATATTCAAGGGTATACGTCCTATAGAAAAGACAGACAGGTGGGCAGAGGGGGTGGGGTTGCCCTGTTGGTGAGAAATGAAATTCAGTCCCTTGCGATGTGTGAAATAGTCAGGAGATGTGGAGTCAGTATGGATAGAACTAAGAAATTGCAAGGGTAAAAAGACCCTAATGGGAATAATCTACAGGCCCCCAAACTGTAGCCTGGACATAGGGCGCAAGTTGAATCAAGAGTTAAAATTGGCATGTAGCAAAAGTAATGCTGTGGTTGTTATGGGAGATTTCAACATGCAGGTAGACTGGGAAAATCAGGTTGGTAATGGACCCCAAGAAAGGGAGTTTGTGGAGTGCCTCCGTATAGATTCTTAGAGCAGCTTATATTGGAGCCTACCAGGGAGAAGGCAATTCTGGATTTAGAAACATAGAAATTAGGTGCAGGAGTAGGCCATTCGGCCCTTTGAGCCTGCACCGCCATTCAATATGATCATGGCTGATCATCCAACTCAGTATCCTGTACCTGCCTTCTCTCCATACCCTCTGATCCCCTTAGTGTTGTGTTATGAACCGGATTTGATAAAGGACCTCAAGGTTAATGAGCCATTAGGAGGCAGTGACCATAACATGGTCAGGTTTAACCTACAATTGGAGAGGGAGATCGGAGGTGTCAGCGTTACAGTTGAATAAAGGGGACTATGGGGCCATGAGGGAGGAGCTGGCCAAAGTAGACTGGAAAGACACACTAGCAGGGATGACAGTGGAACAAAAATGGCAGGTGTTTCTAGGAATAATACAGAAGGTGCAGGATCGGCTCATTCCAAAGAGGAAGAAAGATTCCAAGGGGAGTAAGGGACGACCATGGCTGACAAGGGACGCCAGGGACAGTATAAAAATTAAAGCACAGAAATACAAAGTAGCAAAGATGAGTGGGAAGCGAGAGGATAGGGTGATGTTTAAAGAACAACAGAAGATAACTAAAAAGACAATACGGGGAAAAAAGATGAGGTACGAAGGTAAGCTAGCCAAGAATATAAAGCAGGACAGTAAAAGCTTCTTTATATATGTGAAGAGGAAAAAAAATTTAAGACCAAAGATGGACACTTGAAGACCGAAAAAGGTGAATGGTAATATGGGGAACAAGGAAATGGCAGATGAGTTGAACAGGTACTTTGGATCTTTCACTAAGGAGGACACAAACAATCTTCCTGATATAGTAGTGGCCAGAGGATCTGGGGTGACGGACAAACTGAAGGAAATCGACATTAGGCAGGAAATAGTGTTGGGTAGACTGAAGGCTGATAAATCCCATCATAAAATATGAGATAGCCGAACATTTGGATAGCAGTAACAGGATCGGTCCGAGTCAGCATGGATTTACGAAGGGGAAATCATAGTTGACTAATTTTCTGGAATTTTTTGAGGATGTAACTAGGAAAATGGAAAGGGAGAGCCAGTGGATGTAGTGTACCTGGACTTTCAGAAAGCATTTGAGAAGGACCCACATAGATTAGTGGGCAAAACTAGAGCACATGGTATTGGGGGTAGGGTGCTGACATGGATAGAAAGTAGGTTGGCAGACAGGAAACAAAGAGTAGGGATTAACGGGTCCCTTTCAGAATGGCAGGCAGTGACTAGTGGGGTACCCCAAGGCTCGGTGCTGGGACCGCGGATTAATGTAAGGTTATCCACTTTGGTAGCAAAAATAGTAAAGCTGATTACTATCTAAATGGTGTCAAGTTGGGAAAAGGGACAACGGGATCTGGGTGTCCTTGTTCATCAGTCACTGAAAGTAAGCATGCAGGTACAGCAGGCAGTGAACAGAGTGAATGGCATGTTGGCCTTCATTACAAGAGGTGTTGAGTATAGGAGCAAAGAGATCCTTCTGCAGTTGTATAGGGCCCTAGTGAGACCACACCTGGAGTATTGTTGGAGTATTCCAAATTTGAGGAAGGACATTCTTGTTATTGAGGGAGTGCAGCGTAGGTTTACAAGGTTAATTCCCGGGATGGTGGGACTGTCATATGCTGAGAGAATGGAGTGGCTGGTGCTTGTACACTCTGGGTTTTAGAAGGATGAAAGGAGATCTCATTGAAACATATAAGATTATTAAGGGTTTCGACGCACTAGAGGCAGGAAATATGTTCCCGATGTTGGGAGAGACCAGAACCAGGGTCACAGTTTAAGAATAGGAGGTAAGCCATTTAGAACGGAGACTAGAAAACACTTTTCTCTGCTTCAGAGGGTGGTGGAAGCCGATTCTCTGGAGGCTTTCAATAGAGAGTTAGATAGAGCTCTTAAAGATAGCGGAGTCGAGGGATATGGGAAGAAGGCAGGAACGGGGTCCTGATTGTGGATGATCACAGTGAATGTCGGTGTTGGCTCGAATGGCCTATTGTCTATTGCCTATTATCTATTGTCTATTATTTGTTTGTATTTAGACTAGGAAACAACGACCTGGGAGACTCCGGAGTGAAACTGGTGTCTGAGGCTCTGAGGAAGCCGGCATGTAAAATACAGATACTGGAGTAAGTCCCAGACTGTGAGAGATTGTGTTTACACTCACTGGGTGTCTGACACTGAACATTAATATGATCAATAATTGTGTCACTGATAAACACTGGGGATTTGCACGGTCTCCTGTCTCACTGTGTCCCTCACCCTCTCACTCTCATCTCCAGGCTGGGCGGTGTCGGCCTCACAGATTCTGGAGCCGAGGTTCTCGTCTCCACTCTCATTACAAAGCCCTCATTGACGGAGCTGGAGCTGTCACACAACTCCCTCACAGACCGATCTGTCCCCGCCCTCCGCCGCCTCATACTGACCCTCCCAAAACTTGAGCGGATCTGGTGAGTATTTGTGTTAATGTTTAATGTGATAAAATATCAGGGGATCCGCGGGCTTCTTTCTCCTGTGATTTTGTTCTGTAAGTGTTGTTGAAATATTAACCCCAGTCCCTGTTATTGACACTTGTTTCATCTGATTATTTCCTCTATTTCTGGACTTGTTTCAGGCTGTGGAGGAATAAGTTCAAACCGACCGGGAAGAAGGAACTGAGGTCGCTTAAGGAACCCAGACCCGGACTGATTGTGGAACTGTGAACATCTCGGGGTGCAAACGTATTGTGCGCTCTTTTTCTCAAATTTGAGGAAGGAAATTGTTATTGAGGGAGTGCAGCGTAGGTTCATCAGGTTAAATCCCTGGACGGCGGGACTGTCATATTCTGATAGAATGGAGCTGCTGGGCTTGTACACTCTGGAATTTAGAAGGATGAGAGGATATCTTATTGAAACATGTAAGATTATTAACGGTTTGGACATGCTAGAGGCAGGAAACATGTTCCTGAATCCTGATGTTGTCACCGCCCTGGGGACCGGAATATTGTTGGCCAATTCCCCACCCTTCCCTTTAAACGGCCACCCTCCCCTTTAATAGAAACATAGAAAATAGGTGCTGGAGGAGGCCATTCGGCCCTTCGAGCCAGCACCGCCATTCATTGTGATCATGGCTGATCGTCCCCTATCAATAACCTGTGCCTGCCTTCTCCCCATATCCCTAGACTCCAATAGCCCCTTGAGATCCATCTAACTCTCTTAAATCCATCCAGTGATTTGGCCTCCACTGCCCTCTGTGGCAGGGAATTCCATAAATTCACAACTCTCTGGGTGACAAAGTTTTTTCTCACCCCAGTCTTAAATGACCTCCCCTTTATTCTAAGACTGGCCCCTGGTTCTGGACTCGCCTAACATTGGGAACATTTTTCCTGCATCTAGCTTGTCCATTCCTTTTATAATTTTATATGTTTCTATAAGATATCCCCTCATCCTTCTAAACTCCAGTGAATACAAGCCTAGTCTTTTCAATCTTTCCTCATATGACAGTCCCGCCATCCCAGGGATCAATCTCGTGAACCTACGCTGCACTGTCTCAATCACAAGGATGTCCTTCCTCAAATTAGGAGACCAAAACTGTACACAATACTCCAGATGTGGTCTCACCAGAGCCCTATACAACTGCAGCAGAACCTCGTTACTCCTATACTGAAATCCTCTTGTTATGAAGGCCAACATTCCATTAGCTTTCTTCACTGCCTGCTGTACCTGTACGCCAACTTTCAATGACCGGTGTACAAGGACACCCAGGTCTCGCTGCACCTCCCCCTTACCTAACCCAATCCCATTGAGATAACAATCTGCCCCCTTTTTTTTGCCACCAAAGTGGATAACCTCACATTTATCTATATTGTACTGCATCTGCCCACTCACTCAACCTGTGCAGGTCACCCTGCAACCTCCTAACATCCTCTTCACAGTTCACACTGACACCCAGCTTTGTGTCGGTTTAAACGGCCGCCCTCCCCTTTAAACGGCCACACTCCGGGTTTAAACCCCAACGGTTCCTGGGCCGACCGGTGACGACAGAGGCGGCCCTGCCCGCTGTCACATGACCCGGGTACGCGGCGCTGTTGCTGATGCCGGGTATCTGGTGCTGCCCCCAGTGGGGGACGGGGGAATTGCAGCTGGACCTGCAGGATCCTGGATGTGACTATCAGCTCCTGCTGTGGATTGATGGTGACAACAGCAACATTGTTCAAACTGTTCATTCACACAGCAATGTCTTACTGCTGTATCGTCTGTAAACCAAATGTAAATAGTTTAAACTTGTAGATTGGTTATTGCATGTGAACAAATCAGAGTAATGTAGCATCACTTAACTCATTAACCCCACTGTACACTTTATATTATCCATTTCCTGCATTACGTAGTTATACTAGTAGCGATAAACTAACATCCTACTGTACTGCACTACTATACCTTATGATTAAAGATGATTTAAACTCCACACCTGTGTCTTAAGTTGTTTACAAAACTTGTAAACTTTGTTGATGTCTAGGTTACTAACCCCTCCTGCTTCTCCCCCCCCCCCCCCCCCTGCTGTAGGGGGATGCCTCATCACCTTTTCCCTCCAAACATGGGGACTGGGGTTGGTAATGCCGCCATGGGGGAACCGGGGGTGGACCAACAAGGGGAGCCCGGGGCACCGGTTACCATGGGAGACGCAGGGGCAGACCGACGCGGGGAGTGTGTGGTCTTGGTAGCAACAGGTGACAGAGCGGCTGCAACAGGCATCGGTGTAAACATGAACAGGGGGGCATCGGGACCCGCAGGCGCTGGACAAGGATCCTTCACTGGAAGGAGGTGTTGACGGTTGCGTCTGTAGAGGACACCATCCACTTCGACCAGGTAGGAGCGTGATTCCTTCGAGGGGCCATGAATGTGCCCTAGTTTTGAATGTCCTTTGTCAGTTTCTAGGCCTACCACTTGTCCTTGTACTAGTGGTTTAAGCAGTTTGCTGGTCTTGTCGTAAAACTGCTTTTGTGTGCCGTGTTTAAACTGCACTCGCTTTTGTATCGTGGTGGGGCGGAGGACCTACGGCTGCAGCTGTTGCTGGGAGACAGGCAGTCGTGGACGCGTTTGGCGAGACATTAGTCGCTGGGCAGGGGAGCCGAGAATGCTGTCCCTTGAAATGTTCCGCAGGTTGAGTAGGTCCAGGTAGACGTCAGATTTTGCTAGGTCGGAACGTTCCATGAGTTGTTTAGTGCTCCGAACAGCAAGCTCAGCAAGTCCATTGGTCTGTGGGTATTCTGGGCTGCTGGTGATGTGTTGAAAGTTCCACCGATTGGCAAAGTTCTTGATCTTTTGACTGGTGAATTGACTTCCATTGTCAGTTTGAAGGCAGACGGGTGCCCCATGCATGGACAGGTGGATTGATAGTTTTTGGATCACTGTTTCGGAGCTGATTGTTGGGAGTAGGTCAATTTCGATCCAGCTTGAGTAGGAGTCCACCAAAACAAGGTCATGTTTCCCGTGCCATTCAAAGATGTTGGCGGCCACTGAAGACCACGGAAGGGAGGGAACTGGCTGAGGCAGGTGGGGCTGCTTCTGCTGGTGTGGTGTCAGGCTGTTACAGATGGTGTATAATTCGGTCTTTTCGCGTATGTACCTTGTCATTCCGGGCCAGTAGATCATGTTCTGGGCCCGTTTTAGTGTGGCCTCCGTGCCGGGGTGGCCTCTGTGGATATCGTCATAGTACTCACTCCCTAGAGTGGGAGGGATGACTGCCTTATGGCCTTTGACGATTATTCAGTCCTGTAGAACCAGGAAGTAGGGGCGTGTTTCAAACGGGGTATTTGACTGTTGGGCCATCCGTTCCTTATGAAGGTAGTTAGCAGTTGTGAAGTTTTGTCCGCAGATGTGTGTTCGGCAAGGCGGCGTAGACGATCAGTGGGCTCGAACGAGACCTTCAAGACTGAGAATTTGTCTTGTTCGATGGGGTGAGGTTCGCTGGTAGTACGCGGGGCTCTGGAGAGCTTGTCTGCAATGTGCGTATCTTTACCTTTCTTGTATACGATGCGGAAGTCAAAACGCTGTAGCTGCATCATCATGTGTTGTAGACGAGCCGGGGTGGCGTGGATGGGCTTGTTCAGGAGGGTGACTAGTGGTTGGTGGTCAGTCTCAACAGTGAAAGTTTTGCCAAAGATGAAGTTTTAAATTTTGAACAGGCGAAGACGACGGCAAGCAGTTCCTTTCCAATTTGGGCACAGCGTTGTTCAGTGTCTGTTAGGGTTCGTGATGCGTAGGAGACAGGCATCACATCACCGTCAGTGGTTGTCTGTAGGCATAGCCTGTACTGGGATGCATCGCAGGTGATGGTGATCGGCAGCTTGAGGTTAAAGTACGCCAATGTTGGTGCACTGGCTAGCTGGAACTTGAGCATCTCGAAGACTCTTTGGTGTTGTGCGTACCAGGACCATGCAGTGCCCTTGTGAGTCAGTTGTCGCTGGGGGCCAGAAAGGTCGCTGAGGTTGGGAATAAATTTGCCCAGATAGTTTACCATGCCGAGGAAACGTTGCAAACTGGTGATGTCGGTTGGAACTGGCAGTTCGTTAATGGCTGCAGTCTTTAACGGATCAGGTCTTAATCCGTTGCTGGTGAACACATGGCCGACGTAAGTAACTTCCGGAACACGGAATCTGCACTTGAGAGGTTTGAGTTTAAGGTTGATGTGTCTGGCACGGTTTAGTATCTTCTTCAGGTTGGCGTCGTGCTCGGCTAAATCACAGCCGTAGACTAGGATATCATCAACAATAATGGCTCATGGATATTCTGCGAACAGCTGTTCCGTTGCGCGTTGGAAAACTTCGCTGGCTGAGTTGATGCCGAAGGGCATTCTTTAAATTTATAGTGGCCAAATGGTGTGGCAAAAGTTGTTAGTGCAGATGATGCCCGGTCCAGTGGTATTTGCCAGAAAGCTTTTGGTATCAAGGACCGAGAATACGTTGCATTTCCAATTTGCACAGCCACATCCTCAGTTCTCATCGGGTAATGTGGGCATTTGATTGCTATGTTTTAGGTCTCTGGGATTGATGCAAACCCGCAACTCTTTGTTTTTCTTGGTGGTTACGACCATAATGGAGACCCAGTCAGAAGGTTCGCTGACCTCGTCAATAACTCCAAAGGAGACCATTCGTTTTAGTTCAGTGTATATTCTTTCCCGCATGGCATGGGGAACACGGTGGGGTGCGCGAGCCACTGGTACAACTGTGATTCTGTATGTCGTGGGCAGCTTGCCAAGTTTGTTGGCGAACAGGTCACTGTACTGGGACAGCAGCTGCTGTGTTGGTTCATCTGTCAAGCACAGTTTGTGGGCAGCACGTCCAAAATAGACCAGTCCTAGGTCATGGCATGCACTGATGCCAAGCAAGGTTTCAGAGTTAGGTTGAACGATATAAAACATCAGGTTTTTTGTTTGTTCACTGGCAGTACGTTTCAAATCAGGTTTCCCCAGTGGGTGCAAAACTTCCCCACCATAGGCAGGAACGGGGTACTGATTGGGGATGATCAGCCATGATCACATTGAATGGCGGTACTGGCTCGAAGGGCCGAATGGCCTACTCCTGCACCTATTGTCTATAGGCATGTAGCGTGGAGGAGTCCTTTTTCATTTGCTCCGTGCTCCTGATCTTGTTGAACTCTCTAAGTGACATTACGTTGACCTTGGCACCAATGTCCACCTTGGCTGTCAGGGTCTTGTTGTTTATCACCATGGTCACTGCTGGGTCCAGCAGTTTGCCTGAGGATCGTAGGAGAGACAGTCACTGCTGAGTCCTTGTCTGTCTTATCTGAATCATTCCCGTGGGAAGCATCGTCGTGTTTTTGGGAGTTGGTGTCAGCCAGTTCTTGTTGAAGCGGGTGCAGATTTGTCCTTGAAGCATCGTTCCCACGAGACCGACAACACGTAGCAAAATGATTGAGCTTCTTGCAGTTGATTTGATTTGATTCAATTTATTGTCATTGCACTTTTCAGTGCAACGAAATGGTTTAGCCTGCAGTCATAACATAGAATAAATAACAAACACTCAACACAGTTTAAGTCCCAAAGTCATTGTCTCTTCCCTCCTTGCTCTCCCTCTGCGCTGAGGCAATCCAAGCCTCCGATGTTGTGACCCCGCCGGGTGATGATAGGTAAGTCCCGCGGCTGAATCCGTGCTCCGCAAACAGGCCGGTTCAAACTCCGCGGCCCGGGGCGGTCGAAGCTGCCGTCCTCCAGCCCAGCGGACGCAGTTGTAGTTGCGGGAGCTCCGGAAAACAGAACTCGAGCTCCCGATGATGTTGTCCACTGGCCCGCGGCCGAGCCTCCGAGGCTCCAAAGTCGGGTCGGAAGTTGGGTCGCACCGCAACCACCGCCCCGAAGTCGGCCAGCCTCGCGTTGGTAAGTCCTGGCTCTGCCTCCGCAGCCTCGAGATCGGTCGCAGTTGGAGGCCGCCAGCTCCGCGATAGGCCTCAGCGCAGACGGACACGGAGACCAAAATAAACTAAAAACGGGACAAGAGAAAACAAAAAACAGAAAAGACAAACGGACTGCAGGCAAGCCGCAGCTGCAAGGCAGCGCCGCCACTAGGAAAGTTGTGACAAGCTTTCTCATGGGCTACGCAGAACTGGTACCCCACCAGTGGAAATAATTGCAGTTGGGGCATCTCGTGGCAGGCACATTAGAACTTTTCCGAGGCACAATTGAAACATTGTGGGGAGAGTAGTTAGCAAGATTGACGTGTTGATGTTGTGGGCTGGCAGGATCAAAGTCTGCAAGCGGGGCCATGACCTCTGCCATGTGACAAGAGTGAATGGCTTGCTCTAAAATCAATTCTGCGTTTCGAAGGAGTTCAGTTCTTAACTTGCGATCGCTCATTCCCCCCACAATTTTGTCGCGTACTAACTCATTAGTCAACTCACCGAAGCTGCACCGTGTAGCCATATGTCATAAATCACTGATGAAGCGTTCGACAGGGTCTCGACCTGCTGTTGTCGGGCGAAAAACCTTGTTCTCTCAAGGACGTGATTTGGGGGCAGGTCACATAACTCTAAACTTTCTGAGTAAGACGGTTGGATTGTCGATAGATTCTGCTGGCACTAGGACCTGGCCATTAGCGTTGTTGATTGCTGGGGCAAACTCAAAGTTGTCTGCACGAATCATTGCCTCTGGACCCACTAGATTGAGCAGTAGTAATGCCTTCAGATCATCGGGGTAATTCCGGTGAACTATGCGAATATAGTGAGCATATTCACGTTCAAACATGCACCATCGCTCGGCTATGTCAGAGTCAAACCCAAGGGGACTCGGTTTTTGACAGGTTGGCCATAACGTCGAAAATTTCAAAATAAAACTGCTAAAGATAATAAATCGTGGTAAACAAACGGAGTGAGTCAGAACCAGTTTTCTGACACCATGTAATTACCTGACTCACACACAGGTGAAGGTGTAAGCATCTTTAATAGTCATTCCGGTATCAGATATGCAGTACATTGTACGTTCAGTCTGCTGCAACTACTGAATATAATAAGTCAAGTCAAGTTTATTTGTCACATACACATACGCGATGTGCAGTGAAATGAAAGTGGCAATGCTCGCGGACTTTTGTGCAAAAGACAAACAACCAAACAAACTATAAACACAATCATAACACACATATTCTTTTACATAATAAATAATGGAAGGAAAAACGTTCAGTAGAGTTAGTCCCTGGTGAGATAGGCGTTTACAGTCCGAATGGCCTCTGGGAAGAAACTCCTTCTCAACCTCTCCGTTCTCACTGCATGGCAACGGAGGCGTTTGCCTGACCGTAGCAGCTGGAACAGTCCGTTGCAGGGGTGGAAGGGGTCTCTCATGGCTCTGGAGTTGCACCTCCTGATGTATAGTTCCTGCAGGGGGGCAAGTGAAGTTCCCATAGTGCGTTCGGCCGAACGCACTACTCTCTGCAGAGCCTTCTTGTCCTTGGCAGAGCAATTCCCAAACCAGATGGTAATGTTCCCGGACAAGATGCTTTCCACCACCGCTGCGTAGAAGCACTGGAGGATCCTCGGAGACACTCTGAATTTCCTCAATTGCCTGAGGTGGTAAAGGCGCTGCCTTGTCTTACTCACGAGTGCTGAGGAGTGCTGAGGCGAATAAACGGGTTCTTACACTATAAAGCATGCACTGGGCGGGGTTATGACTACTAATCATTCTGATTGGCTAACATGCAATAGCTAATCGACAGATACTAGCATGGATAGCTGGTTGGCTGGATGGCAGAAGACAAAGAGTGGCAATAAAGGGGGCTTTTTCTGATTGGCTGCCAGTGACTAGTGGAGTTCCGCAGGGGTCGCTACTCTTCACGTTGTATATTAATATTTGGACGAGGGGATTGGAGGCTTTGAGGCAATGTTTGGAAATGATCCGAAAATGGAGGTGCAAGTAGCGTAGATCAGTGATTAAACCAACCTGGGGCCATATGGCAAATTTCAGGGGGGCCACAGAAAAATATTGGGATTTAGGGGGCCACAGGTTCAATGAAGGGGGCCACAGAGCTACCACCCTGTTGCCTCCTAAATTTCAGTTCTAATAAATTTATATCTGGGGGGGGGGGGGGGGGGGGGGGGGGGGCACAGAAAAATTAAAGATCCCAAAGGGGCCATGAGCTAAAAAAGGTTGGGAACCACTGGCGTAGAGGATGCAGGGACTCTGCAGAAGGACTTGACAGGTTGGGAGAGTGGGCGGAGAAGTGGCAGATGGTGCATAGTGTAGCAAAGTGTGGAGTCATGCATTTTGGTAGTAGGAATAAAGATGTAGACTATTTTCTAAATAGGGAGAAAATCCAGAAATCAGAGATGCAATGGGACTTGGGAGTGCTGGTGCAGGATTCCGCATCAGTTAATCTGCAAGTCGAAAGAAAACTCAATGTTAGCTAGTAGTTAATTCGGGAGGGCTTGCATGCAAAAACAGGGATGTTATACTAGACTCGCTGAATGTCCCTATCCAGCTAATGTCCCTATCCAGTAAGGGGGAACTGTACAAAAGGGACCGTTATAATGGGTGACTTCAATCTACATATAGATTGGTTGAATCAAATTGGCAGGAGTGCTGAGGAAGAGGATTTTTTGGAATGTATGCGGGATAGTTATCTAAATCAACATGTAGAGGAACCAACGAGAGAGCAGGCTATTTTAGACTGGGTATTGAGTAATGAGGAAGGGTTAGTTAGCAGTCTTGTTGTACGTGCCCCCTTGGGCAAGAGTGACCATAATATGGTTGAGTTCTTCATTAGGATGGAGAGTGACATTGTTAATTCAGAAACAATGGTTCTGAACTTAAAGAAAGGTAACTTTGAGGGTATGAGACGTGAATTGGCCAAGATTGACTGGCAATTAATTCTAAAAGGGTTGACGGTGGATATGCAATGGAAGACATTTAAAGACTGCATGGATGAACTACAAAAATTGTTCATCCCAGTTTGGCAAAAGAATAAATCAGGGAAGGTAGTGCATCCGTGGATAACAAGGGAAATCAGGGATAGTATCAAAGCGAAGGATGATGCGTACAAATTAGCCAGAAAAAGCAGCATACCGGAGGACTGGGAGAAATTCAGAGACCAGCAGAGGAGGACAAAGGGCTTAATTAGGAAAGGAAAAATAGATTATGAAAGAAAACTGGCAGGGAACATAAAAACTGACTGCAAAAGTTTTTATAGATATGTGAAAAGAAAGAGATTAGTTAAAACAAATGTAGGTCCCTTGCAGTCAGAAACGGGTGAGTTGATCATGGGGAACAAGGATATGGCGGACCAATTGAATAACTACTTTGGTTCCGTCTTCACTAAGGAAGACATAAATAATCTGCCGGAAATAGCAGGGGACCACGGGTTAAAGGAGTTGGAGGAATTGAGTGAAATCCAGGTTAGCCGGGAAGTGGTGTTGGGTAAATTAAATGGATTAAAGGCCGATAAATCCCCAGGGCCAGATAGGCTGCATCCCAGAGTACTTAAGGAAGTAGCTCCAGAAATAGTGGATGCATTAGTAATAATCTTTCAAAACTCTTTAGATTCTGGAGTAGTTCCTGAGGATTGGCGGGTAGCAAACGTAACCCCACTTTTTAAGAAGGGAGGGAGAGAGAAAACGGGGAATTACAGACCAGTTAGTCTAACATCGGTAGTGGGGAAACTGCTAGAGTCAGTTATTAAAGATGGGATAGCAGCACATTTGGAAAGTGGTGAAATCATTGGACAAAGTCAGCATGGATTTACAAAAGGTAAATCATGTCTGACGAATCTTATAGAATTTTTCGAGGATGTAACTAGTAGTGTGGATAGGGGAGAACCAGTGGATGTGGTGTATCTGGACTTCCAGAAGGCTTTCGACAAGGTCCCACATAAGAGATTAGTTTACAAACTTAAAGCACACGGCATTGGGGGTTCAGTATTGATGTGGATAGAGAACTGGCTGGCAAACAGGAAGCAAAGAGTAGGAGTAAACGGGTCCTTTTCACAATGGCAGGCAGTGACTAGTGGGGTACCGCAAGGCTCAGTGCTGGGACCCCAGCTATTTACAATATATATTAATGATCTGGATGAGGGAATTGAAGGCAATATCTCCAAGTTTGCGGATGACACTAAGCTGGGGGGCAGTGTTAGCTGTGAGGAGGATGCTAGGAGACTGCAAGGTGACTTGGATAGGCTGGGTGAGTGGGCAAATGTTTGGCAGATGCAGTATAATGTGGATAAATGTGAGGTTATCCATTTTGGTGGCAAAAACAGGAAAGCTGACTATTATCTAAATGGTGGCCGACTAGGAAAAGGGGAGATGCAGCGAGACCTGGGTGTCATGGTACACCAGTCATTGAAAGTGGGCATGCAGGTGCAGCAGGCAGTGAAGAAAGCGAATGGTATGTTAGCTTTCATAGCAAAAGGATTTGAGTATAGGAGCAGGGAGGTTCTACTGCAGTTGTACAGGGTCTTGGTGAGACCACACCTGGAGTATTGCGTACAGTTTTGGTCTCCAAATCTGAGGAAGGACATTATTGCCATAGAGGGAGTGCAGAGAAGGTTCACCAGACTAATTCCTGGGATGTCAGGACTGTCTTATGAAGAAAGACTGGATAGACTTGGTTTATACTCTCTAGAATTTAGGAGATTGAGAGGGGATCTTATAGAAACTTACAAAATTCTTAAGGGGTTGGACAGGCTAGATGCAGGAAGATTGCTCCCGATGTTGGGGAAGTCCAGGACAAGGGGTCACAGCTTAAGGATAAGGGGGAAATCCTTTAAAACCGAGATGAGAATAACTTTTTTCACACAGAGAGTGGTGAAGCTCTGGAACTCCCTGCCACAGAGGGTAGTCGAGGCCAGTTCATTGGCTATATTTAAGAGGGAGTTAGATGTGGCCCTTGTGGCTAAGGGGATCAGAGGGTATGGAGAGAAGGCAGGTACGGGATACTGAGTTGGATGATCAGCCATGATCATATTGAATGGCGGTGCAGGCTCGAAGGGCCGAATGGCCTACTCCTGCACCTAATTTCTATGTTTCTATGTTTCTATGTTTCTATCCAGCAAGCTAAACAATTGATCCAATAAAGGCTGTTACAGACGAGCTGTTGTTTGATGCTTTACTGTATTTAATATGAAACTGTAACATATAAGCACAACAAGAAACAACATAGGGTTCAGTTACATTATATATCTATATAATTGAAAGTCTCATCTTCACCACTTTCTGCATTGGTCATTGATTTTAGAAAAATGCTACCATATATTACTATGATTTTTGGCCATCTTACTCACAGTCCTCCGCTGAGCAGGCCCCGAGGATTTTTCCCATCGCTGAAAAATAAGAACGCTATGAATGTTTAAAAACATTGAGATCCTCTCGCCGGTCAATCACCACGATGAAGGTAACGTCCCCTTCTGGGGGGGGGGGGGGGGACAGGACAATAAAATCCCGGATGCCTGGACTCAGTCACTCTGCAAGATCGCGAGGGAGAGGCCACAACGCTCATTCTAAGCTGTGAATCAACTGAACTGTGAGTCTGCAATGTACTTGCAATAAATTATTTGTTAGCCCATAATGACAATGCCACGAGTTGTTTGGCCCAATGATCCTTTAGCGGAGCAAGATAACCCACTCGACGAAAAAGCCATAGTAGGGTCATAGGTAAGCTTCAGCACGATATCAGTAACCGGCTTCCGTCTCTGCTCTGGTATATTTGTTTTGGTCATGGCGTCTTCATACACAAATCATCTTTTTTGTTTCTCAGGTGCAGGTAATCATTTTGATATTCCTGCCTAGACGTCCTTATTAACTTTGAACATACAAAATATTGCCATTAGGAATGAGCTCCAGAAAATCCTGCACCCACTCAAGCCATCATCCCCACCCACCCCCCCTCCCACCCCCCCCCCCCCCCCCCTTCCTTCCGACACGTACACGGAGCGATCGCAGCCCCCTTTTTTTTGTTAAACATCTATTTCCTTCGGGTGTTTTTTTTTAATTTCCCCCTTACCATTTCCGTACTTTTTCGATAGCTGCCATGACCCATTTGATGTCAGCCTTCGCCCTGCTCCTGGTCTCTGGCAGACATGCCATGTGTGTGTTTGTTTTGCGGAGACTGGGTGGAGAAGCGCCGGCACCAAGTGCAAGCGAACGCGCGGACAGATGGACGAAAGCAACGATCATAGAGCGGAATAGGTGCCATTTCGGGTCGAGACCCTTCTTCAGACTGACAGTCAAGGGAAAGGGAAACGGGAGATATAGGCATATCTTCCATTCATTTGTCCAAATTAGGAAAGTGAAAATAGATTATGAAAGAAAACTGGCAGGAAACATAAAGCCTGACTGCAAAAGTTTTTATAGGTAAGTGAAGAGAAAGAGATTAGTTAAAACAAATGTAGGTCCCTTGCAGTCAGAAACAGGTGAATTGATCATGGCGAACAAGGACATGGCGGACCAATTGAATAACTACTTTGGTTCCGTCTTCACTAAGGAAGACATAAATAATCTGCCGGAAATGGCAGGGGACCGCGGGTCAAAGGAGATGGAGGAACTGAGTGAAATCCAGGTTAGCCGGGAAGTGGTGTTAGGGAAATTGAATGGATTAAAGGTCGATAAATCCCCAGGGCCAGATAGTCTGCATCCCAGAGTACTTAAGGAAGTAGCCCCAGAAATAGTGGATGCATTAGTCATAATTTTTCAAAACTCTTTAGATTCTGGAGTATTTCCTGAGTATTGGAGGGTAGCTAATGTAACCGCACTTTTTAAAAAGGGAGGGAGAGGGAAAACGTGGAATTACAGACCAGTTAGTCTAACGTTGGTAGTGGGGAAACTGCTAGAGTCAGTTATTGAAGATGGGATAGCAGCACATTTGGAAAGTGGTGAAATCATTGGACAAAGTCAGCATCGATTTACAAAAGGTAAATCATGTCTGACGAATCTTATAAAAAATTTTCGAGGATGTAACTAGTTGAGTGGATAAGGGAGAACCAGTGGATGTGTTATATCTGGACTTTCAGAAGGCTTTTGACAAGGTCCCACATAAGAGATTAGTATACAAACTTAAAGCACACGGTATTGGGGGTTCAGTATTGATGTGGATAAGAGAACTGGCTGGCAAACAGTAAGCAAAGAGTAGAGGTAAACAGGTCCTCTCTCCCTCCCTTTTTAAAAAGTGGGATTACATTAGCTACCCTCCAATCCTCAGGAACTACTCCAGAATTTAAAGAGTTTTGAAAAATTATCACTAATGCATCCACTATTTCTGGGGCTACTTCCTTAAGGTAGCCTACTCCTGCACCTATTTTCTATGTTTCTATGTCCTTAGTACCGTCTATATCTCTTGTTCCTCTTTCCGCAGACTCAGTCTGAACAAGGGTCTCGACCCAAAATGTCATCTATTCCACTCTATGTACGTTGCTTTCATCCGTCTGTCTGCCCGTTCACTCGCCCTTAGATTAAGTAGCGCAGGATAAAACTGCGAATTCACGCACAGGATGTGTTTGAGAGGGAGAGAGAGAGATCCCGCCACTTGCACATCTCCGATTATTCCCCCTTTACAGGAATGTAGCATTTATTTTGTAGGTCAACACACAGTTTTCTAAAATCGGAGTGTCTGAAGAAGGGTCTCGGCCCGAAACGCCACCCATTCCTTCTCTCCAGAGATGCTGCCTGTCCCGCTGAGTTACTCCAGCGTTTTGTGTCGACCTTCTTTCAAAAACCAAACCCTGGTCCCGCAATGTTTTAAAACACACAAAAAAAATTGTAAAATTGTAAAATGTTTTTTTTGTAATAAAGGAGAGAGGAGGGTGAAATCTGGATAGGGGGCGCTGCACTGGCAGCAGCCTGTCGGCAGCGTGTCCGTTTTCCCCCCAACTTTTTTTATTTTTTTAGTACGTTTAAAAGTCTGTTTTTAATGTTTCTTTGTGTGTTATGTGTGGGGGGTGGTGTGGGGGGGGGGGTGAGGGGGAAACCGTTTCGGCCGCCTCTTCCATGGAGAGGCGATTTTTTCAGGTCGCCTCCCCCGTGGCCTAACATCAAGGATCGGCGCGGACTTTCCCGGAGACGCGCCCGGGGCTTCAGCGGCGGGCGCAGCATGGACTCTCGGCGCGGAGCGGGTGAGACCTCGCTGGAGGGGAGCGCTCCGTTACGCTGGCCCGCGGCAGCCGGCAGCCTGAAGCCGCAGTCTGCAGAACTCCAGCTGGTGCGGCGTCTACAGCCCGGGATCCCTCGTGGAGGACCCGGGGGGAAGAAGAAGCTTCCACCGCCGGCCCGCGGCCGTCTTCTACCGCGGGTGCGGCATGGACTTACCATCTCCCCTGGAGGGGAGCTTCGACCGCCGGCCCTGCAGACTGCGGTGCTTCCGGCTGCGGCACGGCAGGTACTTTAAAACTTTGACCGCCGGCCTGCGGCCTACACCAGCCTGAAGCCACGGTCTCTGGTTGGGAAGAGCCGATCCTGGACTCACCTTGACTTTGACTTTGTCCCTTACCATCTGGATGCTCGCAGCAACGGCTGTGGAGGGTGGAGGTCCCGACCACGGGGGAAAATGGAGGAGGACTGGCCAAGCTCTGTGCCTTCCACCACAGTGATGAATGCTGTGGTGGATGTTTGTGTAACTTTTTTATTGTGGTTGTGTTCTTTATTACTGTACCGCTGCTGGCAACCCAAATTCCACCGACCTTGGTTGTGTGGCAATTAAATTATATCTATCTATCTATCTATCTATCTATCTATCTAAATTGTATCTAAATTATATCTATCCCTCTGCAATTGGGTCCTCAACTTCCTCATTCACAGGCCACAGTCTGTTCGTATTGGTGGAAATGTGTCAGCCTCGATAACAATCAGCACGGGGGACTTCCGGCGGCGTCATGGAGAATTAAGGCGCGGCATTGAGCTTCTCCCCCGTAAAAAAAATTGTAAAAGCCGTTTTAAGTCAGCACCGATTTTTCTTAAAAACTCACCGAAGTCGCCTGGTGTTGTGTAAGGGTGATATCATCAGAAGGTGACGTGAAAATCGGGGAGATTAATGGTGAAATCGGGTGTTTAAATGAGTTTAAATGAGCAGAGATAATCGTTCAAGGGCGCCAGAGAAAAATACTATCAGCCTTCAGCTCGAGGAAGTATTGGATACTCTGCAAACGACAGAAGAAGGTTCAGAAGAAGAAGATTCTTACAACCAAGGGTCTCTGCTTGAAATGGCAACAAAAGGAGACAAGAAGGAGAAAGAGGTGAAGCAAATGCTTTTAGATATAACTGCTACAATTAACATGACACTGGAGAAGATGGAGAGTAACAAGCAGAGTATGGAGATTACCATGGAGAGTTACAAGCAGAGTATGGAGACTAGCATGGAGAGTAATAAGCAGAGTATGGAGACTAGCATGGAGAGAATTTCTCAAAAAATTGATAATACTTGCAGCGAGTTAAAAGAACTCAAAAAGCAGTATAAGGAATTTGATAAGAGATTAAAATCAGAGTGTGTCAGAATTGAAAATGATTACAACAAGAAATTTAAAGGTGTAAAGGATGATATCGGAAAGCTGGATGAGATAATGGAAGAGATGGAGAATGAGATAAAAGAGATTGTCTCGGAAATAAAGAATTTGAAACAATCACAGAAAACTGAAGAGGAAAAACTTGGAAGAATGACTGATAAATGTCTGGACCTGGAATCAAGAACTCGGAGATATAACCTGAGGATTCTCGGAGTAAAGGAAGGACGAGAGGGACATGAATCTCAAACATGTACTTTCGTTACTGACTTACTCAAAGAGGTCTTTGAATTGTCGGAAGAACCAAGAACCAACAGGTCTAAGAGGACGCCATATCGGCGGCCCTACACTCTGCCCTGACCCACCTGGACAACAACAACTCCTACATCAGGTTGCTGTTCATTGATTTCAGTTCCGCTTTCAACACTGTCATCCCCGCCAGCTTGATCACCAAACTCAGCGGGCTTGGCATCTCCACCTCCCTCTGCAACTGGACACTGGATTTCCTCACCAACAGACCACAGTCTGTTAGGGTCAACAACCTCAACTCCACCACTATAACACTGAACACCGGCGTGCCACAGGGCTGTGTGCTCAGCCCTCTCCTCTACTCCCTCTTCACCCACGACTGCATCCCTAAGTACGGATCCAACGCCATCATTAAGTTTGCTGACGACACCACGGTGGTAGGACTGATCAGTGACAACGATGAGTCAGCCTACCGAGAGGAGGTCCAGCACCTGACAACCTGGTGTGCCAATAATAACCTCGTCCTCAACTCCAAGAAGACGAAGGAAATTATTGTTGACTTCAGGAAGAACAGAGGGGGCAGACATACCCCCATCCACATAAACGGAACTGAGGTGGAGCGCGTCTCCAGCTACAAATTCCTCGGGGTACACATCTCGGAGGATTTGTCCTGGTCCCTCAACACCTCCAAGCTGATCAAAAAGGCACAGCAGCGCCTTTACTTCCTGAGGAGGCTCAAGAAAGTCCACCTGTACCCCCAGATCCTGACCAACTTCTACAGGTGTACCATCGAGAGCATCCTGACCGCCTGCTTCACGGTATGGTACAGCAGCTGCACTGTTGCGGACAGGAAGGCACTACAACGGGTGGTGAAAACCGCGCAGCACATCATCGGCGCCCCGCTCCCTGCCATGGATGCCCTCCACCGAAAACGGTGTCTGAAACGAGCTGGGAAGATCATTAAAGACCCCTCCCACCCCAATCATGGACTGTTTGCCCTCCTCCCATCAGGGAGGCGGTACAGGAGCCTCAGGTCTCGTACCAGTAGGATGAGGAACAGCTTCTACAATCATACCGTCGCATTGCTGAACTCGGAGTCCCGCCGATAGATTCCTCCGGTCCCTCCGTCCCCATTGTTTAATTATTCTGCATTTTCTATTGTTTTGTATCCTCTTTTTTTTTTTTTTTTTCTATATTGCACTACTACGGACTGACGCAAAACTGCATTTCATTGTACCGATACTCAGTATTTGTGCAATGACATTAAAGTTGAATTGAATTGAATAGACGTCGCTAAACGAGTTGGAAGAGGAACAAATTATTCAAGACAGATAATTGTGAAATTCCGTGACATCTCTTCAGTGGAATTTATATTGAAAAAGATCACTTATGGGAAGAAGCTGACATACCGTGGGGATAATGTGCGAATATTTCGCGATTACTCTCCTGAGGTAGTCCAGAAAATGAGATTGTTTACACCGGCAAGACACACTTTGAGGGAAGTCCCGGGAGTAAGATATGGAATTTACTTTCCCGGAAAAATGAAGATATCTTATAACGGCGTTGAACGCTCATTTGCAGATCCTGGAAAAGCTTTAAAGTATGCAGAGGATATCGTTAAGAAAACATCGGGGCAAGCTGCCGACAAGGAAGAAGATTGAACTTTTTACAGAGTTTTGAACTGATTAAAATGGCCAAGCTACCCAGACAATTATAAAGCTTATCTCGTTGGAATGTGTTATTCAGAGAGCTTGGTTATATTCAACCTTGGATGAAAAGCTCAAAGTTTAACCCCTTGGCACCTGCTTGTACGGTAGTTAACCCTTTGGTACCAGCTTGTATGATGTATGGTAGTTATAGAATGGGATATTATGTAAGAATCCTGGGTGGATATATATGGGAAAGTTTAGATTAGATTAAGATTGGATAAATTAGAGGGACATATATACTTATATAATCGTGTATATGTTGTGTTCTATATTTGTTTTGTTTTTTTATTCCTTATGTCTCTTTTTTCTCTCGGCTGTCACTAGCGCTGGTTTGATAAACTCATATAAGAAAAAACAAAATATGAAACGGTATGTAACTTTTTATGAGGATTCACCAAGGGGGAGGAGCTCAATGTATAACAATATCACGGAGGTCTATACATTTTTTGCCATCGTTGATGGCTATTCGTCCTTAAGGTATCTTCCCTTAGATACCTTAATAGCACCTTTTTTTTTAAAGCACAATCAAGATTTTTATCTGTTTAATTTTTTTGAAAGTAATTGTGTATCACATTCTTTTTTTCTTTTTCTAAGGCACTTTACAAGAAGGAGATGCAATATAAATCTAATAAACCGGGATGACCACCCAAGTCCTAAAATTCTGAGGTATTTGTTTGCACCATATGATTCAGGAATATTACCTTGATTTACAATGCAAGACGATAGACAAATAAAGAATGGAGGAATTACATTTTGTAGTTGGAATATAAGGGGTGCCAACGAACCAATTAAGAGGGGTAAAATTTTTGCCCAACTAAAATCGTTGAAAAGCGACATAATGTTTTTGCAGGAGACACACATGAAACAACAAACACAAATAAGATTAAAGGCGAATTGGATAGGCCAAACATACTACTCATTTACTTCTAAATCTAGGGGTACAGCTATTCTTATTATGAAATGTATTCCTTTTAAATTAAAGAATACCATATCAGATAAAGAGGGAAGATATATTATAGTTTCGGGTGAAATTTATGCAACCCCACTAACTTTGATAAATATTTATGCTCCGAATTTTGATAACCCCCAATATTTTGATAAAATTATTGACATAATATCAGAGTTTAATTACCAAAATGTGATAATAGGGGGGGGACTTTAACTGTGTTTTAGATTCATATCTAGATAAATCAGCAAAACAAAAGAAGAGTAATTTAAAATCTAAGACTAGCGAACTTCTAAATACATATATAAAAAATACTAATATAATAGTTGCATGGAGATCTGCTAATCCAGTTGGAAGGGAATACTCGTTTTACTCTTCGGTACATAAAACTTATTCAAGAATTGATTATTTTTTAGTGGATATGAAATTAATGCCATATACAAACAACCCAACATACCACATTAGTAGTATCTCAGATCACTCCCCGTTTACATTTTCAGTAAAATTTGAGGGAATGCCGGGTAAACATTTTTTTTGGAGGTTTAATACACATATTTTAAATGACATGCAAGGCTATCAATATTTAAAACAACAAATGGAACTTATTTTCGATACAAATGATATACCAGGTACTTTGCCTTCTTTATTATGGGAAACTTTTAAGGCATTTATGAGAGGAATTATAATTTCATATCAAAGTTTTCAAAATAAAAAGAATAAGACAGAACAATTGTTGTTAGAACAAGAAATCAGACAGTTAGAGTTGGATAATGCCAAAGATTCCACGACAGATAAACACAATAAGATAATATTACTGAAATTTAAACTTAATCGAATTTTATCGGCAAGAGTAATAAGACTATTCCAAATTACAAAACAGGAACATTTTGAGTTTGGTGACAAACCACATAAGCTTTTAGCTCGCCAATTGAAAAAACAAGAAAAGGAAAATACTATAACCAAAATTAAATCAGAGAAAGGTGAATTACTAATACTACCTAAAGATATTAATAATAGATTTGCCCAATTTTACCAAAACTAATATACATCTAAAATTAAAATAGAAGATAGTAAAATAAAAAAAATTCTAGATAATTGTAATCTTCCAATACTGGACCTTTTGGAACAAGAGGAATTAGGAGCTCAAATTACAATCAAAGAAATAGGTGAAACAATAAAATCGCTGAAAAATGGTAAGACACCGGGACCAGATGGTTTTAATAATGAATTTTATAAACAATTTCAGGAGATAACAACCCCTTATTTATTTAATTTATACTCCCATGCTTTTAAAGAAAACAAACTACCTGAAACACTAACAGAATCAACTATTACGCTTATTCCAAAAAAAGATAAAGATTTAGAAGATCCGGGCTCGTACAGAGCTATATCACTTTTGAATACAGATCAGAAAATTTTAGCAAAGATTTTAGCAAGAAGATTAAGCAAATATATTAGTAAATTGATAAACCCTGATCAAACGGGGTTTATACCTAAAAGATACTCATTTAATAATCTGAGACGCCTGTTTAATATAATGTACTCGCATAAAGTAGAGGAAGAAGATATATCAATTATTTCTTTGGATGCAGATAAAGCATTTGATCAGGTAGAGTGGCAATACTTATATAAAGTACTACAAAAATTTAATATGGGAGAGAATTTTATAACATGGGTAAAATTATTATATGATAAACCGATGGCAAGAATTTTAACTAATAACATGTTATCTCAAAAATTTCAACTATCAAGGGGTAATAGGCAGGGATGTGCACTATCACCCCTGCTATTTGCCCTTATGATAGAACCCCTGGCTGAAAGTATAAGAATTCATCCAAATGTTCAGGGCTATAATACCAGGGACTCAAAGAATAAAATCTCATTATATGCAGACGATATACTTTTATATATTACAAAGTCACAAACGAGCATACCAAATTTATTAAACTTAATAGAGGAATTTGGGTCTTTTTCTGGATATAGAATAAACTGGAATAAAAGTGAAATCATGACATTAAAACCTCAAGAACCTACACACTTACTGAAGTTCCCCTTTAAAATCGCAACAGAAAAATTTAAATATTTGGGTATTCAGATTACTAGAAAATATAAAGCATTATTCAATGCTAATTTCATGCCTTTATTAAATAAACTTAATACGTTGATTAAATTTTGGAAAACACTTCCCTTATCATTATTAGGTAGAATAAATGCAATAAAAATGATCTTCCTACCACAATTACTATACCTATTTCAATCTATTGAATTGAATTGAATTGAATCCTTTATTTGTCATTCAGACCTTTCGGTCTGAACGAAATGCTGTTGCCTGCAGCCATACATGTAATAATAACAAAACACAATAAACACAAATTAACATCCACCACAGTGAGTTCACCAAACACCTCCTCACTGTGATGGAGGCAAAAGTCTTAGAGTTACTGTCTCTTCCCTCCTCTTCTCCCTCTGCGCCGAGGCGATACCTCACCGGGCGATGGTAAGTCAGTCCCGCGGTTCAAGCTCCGCGGCCTGGGGGTGGTCGAAGCTGCCGCCCTCCAGTCCAGCGGACGCAGCTGTTGCAACGGGTGCTCCGGAAAACAGGCACCAGCCTGTGACCTGCGAGCTCCCGACATTGTCCTCCACTGGCCCGCGGCCGAGCCCCGGATCCAGGTCGCCGCCGCCTCAGCCGCCGGAGCACCGTCTCCGCCCCGCACCGTGCCGCCCACAAGGCAGCGTCTCAGCCCCGCACCGGGCTGCCCTCACGGGAGCACCTTCCAGCCGGGAGCCGGTCCGCCCACACGGCAGCGTCTCAGCCCCGCACCGGGCTTCTCACACGGGAGCGCCTTCCAGCCAGTAGCCGTGCCGGCCGCACAGGAGTGTCTCAGCTCCGCGCCGTCCGCCCTCACCGGAGCGCCGAGTCGTGCCGCTACCCGGACGTCGCCACAGCTCGAAGACGGCCAGCCTCGCGTTGGTGAGTCCTGGCTGGCTCTACCTCCGGACCCTCGAGGTCGGTCGCAGGTTGGAGGCCGCCAGCTCCGCCATTAGGCCTCAGCGCAGACGGGGGAAGAGAAGGGGGATACGACAAAAAGTCGCATTCCCCCGAAGGGAGAGACAGAAAGCTCTGTTTCACCCTCCCCCCACACACAAAACACCACCTAATAACCAAAAAAATTACTAAACTAGACAAAAAAAACAAACACAAAAAGTAAAAACAGACAGACTGCAGGCGAGCCGCAGCCGTATCACAGCGCCGCCACTTCCGTAATATACCGGTATATATACCAAAATATTTTTTTTTTAAATTAGACTCTAATATTACTAATTATATTTGGGATTATAGATCACATAGAATCACAAAAAAACACTTATGTAAACCAAAAGAGGTCGGGGAACTTTCACTTCCGAATTTTATGTATTATTACTGGGCAGTGCATATTAAGAATATGATTTATTGGTTGGATAGTTCTACCCAACAGACAGAATGGATAAAAATGGAGAAGGAGGATTGCCATCCTTGTAATATAGGAACGATCCTCTTCTCCCCAAAAAAACTGAATAACACAATATATAAGAAGAACCCAATTATATATGGTACAATAAGTATTTGGAAACAAATAAAATTATCTTTAAAATTAAGAAATCTATCACTGTTAATGCCAATAGCGAATAACCCTTTATTTAAACCATCTCTTATTGATAAGACATATAACCAATGGGAAAGTCTCGGAATTAGAAGGATCGGGGATATGTACGAAATGGGAAACTTACTATCATTCCAACAACTACAATTAAAATTTAAATTGAAAAACAACCAATATTTTAAATATCTTCAGATTTGCGATTTTGTGAAAAAATATATACAAGGATATCAAAAAGTAACTCCTGACTTATTGGAAGAAGCAATGAATATTGAAGCTGACTCACAAAAATTAATATCATATTTATATAATAGTATTCTAAATATAGACCTACCATCGACAGAGGTACTTAGAGAAGAGTGGGAAAGTGAACTAATGATAAAAATTATGAAGGTTAAATGGGAAAAATACCTGATATATATTCACAAATGTTCAATTAATGTAAGACATAATCTAATTCAATTTAAAATTGTACATAGATTATATTATTCAAAAACAAGATTGAACAAATTTTATCCAAATATATCCGCCACTTGTGATAAATGTCTAGCCCAAAAGGCAACTATAACACACTCCTTAGTTTCCTGCATAAAACTTTATAGATTTTGGAATGATATTTTTGAAATATTTACAAAATTATTCAAGACAAGAATGGAACCTAACACTGAAATGATTATATTTGGCGTAATGGAAGATGGGAATAAATTGAACACATCTCAAAATCTATTCCTTAACTATGGTTTAATAATAGCAAAAAAATTAATTCTTAAATTTTGGAAGGGTACATCAATACCAACGCTTAAAATGTGGATTGCAAGTATGTTGGACACCGCTCATCTTGAGGAAATGCGATTCCTCCTAATGGATAAATCAGACCAATTCATAACGAGTTGGTCTCCATTCGTCGTTTTTTTGGAATCATATGGTGCAACACAATTGTAAAAAATAACTGTTTCAGGACTGGACGAGGGTTGGTCAAGATTATAAATAATGATCTTTTCTTTTTTATTTTATTTTATTTTCTCTATTCTCTCTCTCAACTTTCTTCATTTACTCGTTTTCTTTTTTCACACACTATATATTTCACATCTTTCTATCGTTTACTATCTAACTTCTATTTCTTATTCTAATCTTTTTTCAGTGTAAAAAAAAAAAAAAAGAAGTTGTACATAAAATGTATTATGAAAATATATATTAGGCACTTTGGTGCCATATGACTGTACTTCTAATAAAATAAAATATTAAAAAAAAAAAAAAATACAATCAGCACGGGAGCACCTCAAGGCTGTGTGCTCAGCCCCCTGCTGTACTTACTCTATACTCATGACTGTGTAGCCGGTCACAGTGTGAACTCCATCATCAAGTTCGCTGACGACACCACTGTTGTGGGACGTATCACTGATGGGAACACCAGCAAAACCAAGGAACTGATTGTGGACTTTGGAAGGAGTAGGATGGGGACCTACAGCCCCGTTTATATCAACGGGTCGATGGTTGAAAGAGTCAAGAGCTTCAAATTTCTGGGCGTGCACATCTCTGAAGATCTTTCCTGGTCCGAGAACACTAATGTAATTATCAAGAAAGCTCATCAGTGCCTCTACTTCCTGAGAAGTTTACGGAGAGTCGGTTTGTCAAGGAGGACTCTCTCTAACTTCTACAGGTGCACAGTAGAGAGCATGCTGACCGGTTGCATCGTGGCTTGGTTCGACAACTTGAGCGCCCTGGAGAGGAAAAGACTACAAAAAGTAGTAAACACTGCCCAGTCCATCATCGGCTCTGACCTTCCTTCCATCGAGGGGATTTATCGCAGTCGTTGCCTTAAATAGGCTGGCAGTATCCTCAAAGACCCACACCATCCTGGCCACACACTCATCTCCCTGCTACCTTCAGGTAGAAGGTTCAGGAGGCTGAAGACTGCAACAACCAGGTTCAGGAATAGCTACTTCCCCACAGCCATTAGGCTATTAAACCTGGCTCGGACAAAACTCCGAACATTAATAACCCATTATCTGTTATTTGCACTTCATCAGTTTATTTATTCATGTGTGTATATATTTATATTATGGTATATGGACACACTGATCTGTTTTGTAGTAAATGCCTACTATGTTCTGTGTGCTGAAGCAAAGCAAGAATTTCATTGTCCTATACAGGGACACATGACAATAAACTCACTTGAAACTTGAAACTTGATTGAGGCAGTGCAATGTAGGTTCACAAGATTGATCCCTGGGATGGCAGGACTGTCATGTCTGGACTGACGGGACACCAGCGCTGCTTCTCCGCGCTGGCCATATTTCCACCAAGCCCAGGCAGGTTAACCTGGCGGGACAGGTGGAGTTGAGCTGGGTTTAGCGCTGCTTCTCTGCGCTGGCTGTGAGCCTGGGGGGACCCGTGGGGGGGGGGGCACTCGGAACAGCGCCAGAGACCCGGCCGGGATCAATCCTGCCTGCGGATTAGGTGCAGGTCTGTGCCACGTCTCCCTCCTCCAATCACCGTGCTCTATCCTCAGTCCCACCCCCACGGACTCGCGGAATGCGGAGATTTTTAAATCGGGATCACAAAAACTTGGGGGGGGGATGTCCCCCACCTCTCAAAACATGGTGGGGACATGTCCCCTCTGGCCCTCCCGGGTTTTCCGCCCATGAGTGCATTCACTGTTAGGCAGCAGTCCCCTCTTTCAGACCATAGTCAAATCAACGTGTACCTAAAATTTCCTGTTCAAACTAAAGACGTAAAAAAGGAACCCAGTAAGCTGTATAAACTAAATCAGACTTACAAACGGGCTTCAGATAGTGGAGATAAATTCATCATGGCCCTGAACTCACCCGATCTCACAAATAAAATACTGAAATTCAAGACAAACCCATATGAGACTACTAGAGATAGAAACATAGAAACATAGGCCATTCGGCTCTTCGAGCCTGCACCGCCATTCAATATGATCATGGCTGATCATCCAACTCAGTATCCTGTACCTGCCTTCTCTCCATACCCCCTGATCCCTTTAGCCACAAGGGCCACATCTAACTCCCTCTTAAATATAGCCAATGAATTGGCCTCAACTACCTTCTGTGGCAGAGAATTCCAGAGATTCACCACTCTGTGTGAAAAATGTTTTCCTCATCTCGGTCCTAAAAGAGTTCTCCCTTAGACCCCTTGTTCTGGAATGGTGTAAACATGGTGTAAACATGGTGTAAATGACATTAATATGATCTTTCACAAGGCAGCCATCAAAGCTAACCTTGTGAAACAGAAGAGACAAATTATCAAAAATACAACCATAAAAAATGGATCGACCAGGGAAGTTATTCTGCAGTATCATAAATAACAGAATGCAGGATTTCCTTAACAAACACAACATTCTCAGTAAAAACCAAATTGGCTTCCTCCCAAAACACCGTACCACTGACCACATTTATACCCTCCACACTCTCATTGAAAAACATGTACACCAAGCGAAAAATGGGAAAATATTTGCCTGTTTTATTGACTTTGAGAAAGCATTTGACTCTATTTGACATGAAGGGCTCTATTACAAACTCCTTGGCTGTGGTGTAGGAGGAAAGGTATATGACTTTATCAAATCAATGTATCTGAATAATAAATGTGGCGTTAAAATTGGGGACTAACGCACTGATCTCTTCGCCCAGAGAAGAGGCGTCTGGCAAGGCTGCAATCTGAGCCCGACACTGTTTAATGTATATATCAACGATTTGGCAGTAAAGTTGGACCAGAGCACAGCGCTGAGCCTCTGTCTTCTGGACGGAGAGGTAAAATCCCTGTTTTATGCGGATGACTTGGTTCTGCTGCCCCCCAGATACCCTCCAGTTTAAAGCCCTTCAAAGACAAGAGGGGAACCCAGGAAAGAGTTCCCTGTGTCAGTTGGTACTGAGACTAACTGCCCCTATTCAGTTAAACCCTATCCAGTTAAACCCTGACCAGCCTCAGATCAATACTGACCCCCAATCATCAGTTAGAGTGAACCAAATTATCAAACAATGTAAAGAAACGTATTTGGAACATTGGGATAAAGAAACCAAAAGCCAAAGCAGATTAGAATGTTACCGTGCCCTAAAAAGAGATTATAACTTGGCAGACTATCTCTCAACTGTTAGAGACATAAAGCAGAGACAGACCCTCACCAAATACAGGTTAAGTGACCACTATTTGTCAGTTGAAAAAGGAAGACAGAAGAGATTCTGGCAACCAAGAGAAAACAGAATATGCGGCCACTGTTTGACAGATGAGGTTGAAACAGAGGTGCACTTCCTCCTAAAATGCAAAAAATTTGACAAAACAAGGAAAGCAGACTTTGACAAACTCAGTGTGGCAACCCCTGATTTTAAAGAACTAGATGATACATCAAAACTAAGAATAATCCTTGGCAAAGGAAATACGGCACATCTTGGTGCACAACACGTAACAGCATGCTATAACCTGAGAGACGGTGAATGACCAACATGCACATATGTACGCACACACTAATCGACATTAACTAACACTAAGAAATTAATATTGAATTGCTAAACTTGCTATTGTGTTGTACTGCTTACAGCTGCAAGAACGTGTAGCAATCAATAAAGGGCTATAGGCCTATTGCGAATTAATGTACAGGGACATATCTATCCATGCACTGTATACTTGTATTTATACTTATGCATTTGAAATATGTATGTCATGTTTTATACTTTGGCAATATAACAATGTTTTTTTTATCATGCCAATAAAGTTTTTTAATTGAAAATTGAAATTGAAATTGAATTGACAGAGAGACAGAGACTTAGAGATACGGAGAGAGACAGTGAGATAGAGACAGCGAGAGACACAGAGAGCAGAGACACAGAGAGCAGAGACACAGAGAGCAGAGACACAGAGAATGAGAGACACAGAGAGTGAGAGACACAGAGAGTGAGAGACACAGAGAGTGAGAAACACAGAGAGTGAGAGACACAGAGAGTGAGAGACAGAGAGAGTGAGAGACAGAGAGAGTGAGAGACACAGAGAGTGAGAGACACAGAGAGTGAGAGACACAGAGAGTGAGAGACACAGAGAACAGAGACACAGAGAGTGAGAGACACAGAGAGCAGAGACAGAGAGAGTGAGAGACAGAGAGAGCAGAGACAGAGAGAGTGAGAGACAGAGAGAGTGAGAGACAGAGAGAGTGAGAGACAGAGAGTGAGAGACAGAGAGAGTGAGAGACACAGAGAGTGAGAGACACAGAGAGTGAGAGACACAGAGAGTGAGAGACGCAGAGACACAGAGAGTGAGAGACACAGAGAGTGAGAGACACAGAGCAGAGACACAGAGAGTGAGAGACACAGAGAGCAGAGACACAGAGAGAGTGAGACACAGAGAGTGAGATACAGAGATAGTGAGAGACACAGAGAGAGCAGAGACACAGAGAGTGAGAGACACAGAGAGTGAGAGACAGAGAGAGTGCGAGACAGAGAGTGAGAGACACAGAGAGTGAGAGACACACAGAGTGAGAGACAGAGAGAGTGAGAGACACAGAGAGTGAGAGACACAGAGAGTGAGAGACACAGAGAGTGAGAGACACAGAGAGTGAGAGACACAGAGAGCAGAGACACAGAGAGTGAGAGACAGAGAGAGTGAGAGACACAGAGAGTGAGAGACAGAGAGAGTGAGAGACACAGAGAGCAGAGACACAGAGAGTGAGAGACACAGAGAGCAGAGACACAGAGAGTGAGAGACACAGAGAGTGAGAGACACAGAGAGTGAGAGACACAGAGAGTGAGAGACACAGAGAGTGAGAGACGCAGAGACACAGAGAGTGAGAGACAAAGAGAGTGAGAGACACAGAGAGCAGAGACACAGAGAGTGAGAGACACAGAGAGCAGAGACACAGAGAGAGTGAACACAGAGAGTGAGAGAGAGAGTGAGAGACACAGAGAGAGCAGAGACACAGAGAGTGAGAGACACAGAGAGTGAGAGACAGAGAGAGTGAGAGACAGAGAGTGAGAGACACAGAGAGTGAGAGACACAGAGAGTGAGAGACAGAGAGAGTGAGAGACACAGAGAGTGAGAGACACAGAGAGTGAGAGACACAGAGAGTGAGAGACACAGAGAGTGAGAGACACAGAGAGTGAGAGACACAGAGAGTGAGAGACACAGAGAGCAGAGACACAGAGAGTGAGAGACAGAGAGAGTGAGAGACACAGAGAGTGAGAGACAGAGAGAGTGAGAGACACAGAGAGCAGAGACACAGAGAGTGAGAGACACAGAGAGTGAGAGACAGAGAGAGTGAGAGACAGAGAGTGAGAGACACAGAGAGTGAGAGACACAGAGAGTGAGAGACAGAGAGTGAGAGACACAGAGAGCAGAGACAGAGAGAGTGAGAGACACAGAGAGCAGAGACACAGAGAGCAGAGACACAGAGAGTGAGAGACACAGAGAGTGAGAGACACAGAGAGTGAGAGACACAGAGAGCAGAGACACAGAGAGTGAGAGACACAGAGAGCAGAGACACAGAGAGTGAGAGACACAGAGAGCAGAGACACAGAGAGTGAGAGACACAGAGAGCAGAGACACAGAGAGTGAGAGACACAGAGAGCAGAGACACAGAGAGAGTGAGAGACACAGAGAGTGAGAGACACAGAGAGCAGAGACACAGAGAGTGAGAGACACAGAGAGTGAGAGACACAGAGAGCAGAGACACAGAGAGTGAGAGACAGAGAGTGAGAGACACAGAGAGTGAGAGACACAGAGAGTGAGAGACACAGAGAGCAGAGACACAGAGAGTGAGAGACACAGAGAGCAGAGACACAGAGAGAGTGAGACACAGAGAGTGAGAGACAGAGAGAGTGAGAGACAGAGAGAGTGAGAGACACAGAGAGAGAGAGAGAGAGAGAGAGAGAGAGAGAGAGAGACACAGAGAGTGAGAGACACAGAGAGTGAGAGACACAGAGAGTGAGAGACACAGAGAGTGAGAGACACAGAGAGTGAGAGACACAGAGAGTGAGAGACACAGAGAGTGAGAGACACAGAGAGTGAGTGGGAGACACAGAGGGACAGAGAGACTGAGATAGCAAGAAACAGAGTGAGAGATAGAGAGAGAGAGATAGACAGAGAGAGACAGAGAGAGAGACAGAGAGAGACAGAGAGAGACAGGCACAGAGGGAGAGACAGACACAGGGAGAGAGAGACAGAGAGAAAGAGAGTTGGAGAGAGAGAGAGAGAGACCGAGAGGCAGAGAGGGAGAGACAGAGGGAGAGAGAGAGAGAGAGAGAGAGAGAGAGAGAGAGAGAGAGAGGGCTACAGG